>NW_027097113.1:15339-60000 GCF_019320115.1 Miscanthus floridulus | reverse complement strand
GTATAGGAGGAGAGGCTTCTCCGTATAAGATTCAGCCTACCAACGCATTCCAAAGACAAAAAAAAAAAAAAGACCATATCGCATTACTGTCCCCCACTCGTCCATGCCTTCTCTTTATCTTCTTCCCTGCAACCAAGTTGTCAGCGTCCCCATCCTTCGATGCCGGCAAAGACCACCGTTCTCCCCTCCTCCTCCCTCACCATTAGGCTATCTCCAACAATAACACCTAAAATACAAGACACATTTGTACTTTAGGTAGCGTTACAGACAAAATATTCAATACATATTCGGCATCTTTTCCAACAACAAGACCCAAAAGAGAATCATTTCTATAAATGGGTTTCCAGGAGAGAGGATACTCATATTTGGGTCGTGCCTCTCAGGCAACCCAAAATAGGTCTCCCGTATAGGTACTCTGTTGGAGGCTAATTTTAGGTCTCTCGCTACCCATTTTGGGTTTGTGTCTCCTTATTGGAGACAGTCTACTCGCTCGGATTTGACTCCCCTGCCTCAACCACTATTGTCCCTGGCTCCGATAGTGCCACCGTCACCCAAGCTTAAGCCACCACCCTGCTACCGTCGTCACTACTAAGACGGTATTTGGGACTGCTCCACAAACTTCACCGTGGAGCAGCTCCACAAAAAACTAAAGTTCATGGAGTACCTCTTTAGGTGTTCTCACAACTCCACATTTTTTTCGAGCTAAAACCATTTGGCTAAAAAAAAATATAGACCTAAGCTGAAAAACTTAGCGGAGCAGTCCAAACGTCCCCTTACCGTGACAATGGCGAGGACTTCCTTTACCTTCCATTCCTCCGCTTCCCTGCCTCCACCATCATTACTCCTGATTTGGCTGCGCCATCACTGCTGGATCTGCCGCTTTCTTCCATAGTCGCCGCCACTAATGGCATTGGATCCGATGCCATCGTCACTGACACTCCCAACCGGCCTCCAACTGTACTACACTGGTGGTGGCACCACCGTTGTTGTCTGCCCTTTGGCCGACACACCATCACCGCTGCCGGTCCAGCTATCTCCCCTAGGCATCCCTTTAGACTAGGAAGCTACTGATTCTCGATCCCTCCCTAACCCTAAATCTCTAAACCCTAACCCTAACCTGAGCTCGCTAGAGCTTGATTCTTCACCAGAGAAGACGAGATGGTCACTGGAGAAGAACTATTGGAGCCATCAAAGTTTCGCTGGAACTATTACAGCCATCAATGTTTTTGATGGTTGGTCAGATTTGATTTCTTACTTCTTTCTTTCCCCCTCTTCGTCCTATTTGGGGGAAAAGCTACAAAGCCTAAAAGAGAGTACACATTTTTCACACTACTGTTTTTTATATCCTTCAACAGAGGGAAAAAAATCAATGAATGTATATCTACAAAAAAATCACTAGCTAGAGGATGGGTGAAGAACATCCACCAAATAATTGGTAGTCTCTTAAGTTAAATGACGATTCAGTAGTTACTATACATCTTCTGTGAAAGCCCTATAAATGAAGTCTCTGAATCTCTTGCAGTATTGCTTTGGGTCAACAGCCGAAATGGAATTCGGATCGTATTGCATGGCTTTGTAAGCATGCTCAAGTTTTTTACTGATATCGTAGTCTTGTAGGATATCAATGATTCCAAAAAATAGTATGACATCCTGGATTTCGCCAGTAAGATCACCCAGGAGCAAAGATTCACCATCAGGATTCTTCAATACATTCTCCACCCTTGAGTGCATGCAAATCCCTAGTTTTAATGGTGATTTTCTACAAAAATGTCACAATTAATTTGTTAGTTCTTAGAGGTCAATGTAAATGCAAATGTAGAAGTTGTTGCATGAATTAAGCAAGCTAAGCCGAAGAGATGAGCCTGCATATACAAAATGTGGTGGAATTAAGCGCTTCATTAATTACAAATCAAAAGCTTGGTGTAGTATTTTAGCTACTTCCAATCTTTTGATCATATAATATTTTAAAGAATATAATGAATATACTGTGTATGTTGTCATCATATTTATGTACATACAGAAGAATGTCGTACTCCCTCCATTACAAATTATGGGTCGTTTTTTTTACTTTTCTATGAACATATATCTATTTAGATATGTCTACTTAGACAAAAACAACCTATAATTTAAGACGGAGGGAGTGTTTCATTGAATGTAATGCATTTGATGAAAAATGTACAACAGTTGTGCCTTTAATTGCTTCAGATAAGATTAAACTTGGTATCAAATTTTGTCTATTGCAAAAATGTGATTAATGTAATGCATTTGGATCTACCTATTTTGTTCAGAATCTTCAGCGGTAATATCAGGGGTCCCATTCTCCGAATTTCTGCTGTCTGTAACCAAAACAGAGTTTTTTTAGCATAATAATTCCATATGTATATTTACAGTATTATTGCAACTGCAATTATGTTAAAGCACTAAAGCAAGCATGTATAAAGGAACCTATCTTTGCATCTGTCCTTGAAGTGAATTCCAACCAAAAGACTATAGTCCATGATCCTCTCCTGCTCCAGTAATTCACAATCTTTGTCCACCTGCCTGGAAAGAGATACAAATTATGAGAACTAGGGATGGTTGGGTTTCTTCAAAAATTAATTTGTCAGATTAGCAGTAGCAGCACACCCAAACATTCTTTTAGATGAGATTAATTTGCACATATGTTACTATTGCTAAAATGTACTCAGTGGAGGAAGGGAAATATAACATCTGGTAGAATTAGGCAGATGAGATGTGTGCACCTGCAGAATTCTTGAAACCAAGATCCTTGCAGACGGAAAATGAAATTGAGGTCAAGATCCTTCAACGTGGTATGCTCATTGATCTGATCAATTGGTTTATCAGTCATTCGACCTTGTGAGGATCCTTTCAAATCGAAGCGCCTATGGATTGCATAGTTGGTGCAGAAATGATTCCCCATTATAACAAAGCGAACCTGTGTTTAATGGTTACAAATGTTGAGAGATTCTCAATTTACTTTGAGTATCTGATCAGTTTCATTCTCATTGCATGCAGCTAACCTTTTTCTGAATAGCCGCTCCTGTAAGTTTAACAGAGTGCAGACCAAAAAATTTAGTTATCAGAGTATTTTCAGAAGCACGAACATGTTTATAGTAGGATGGAAGCATTCTAAGAAGCACCTGTTCACATAAAAGAACAAATTTGATCACATAACTTGTTAACCTAAGGTGAGAACCAAAGAGAACCGAACTTACTTTTACTTCTGACTGCTTCATTGTTTTGATCATGTACTTGTCATCATTCGTTAGGTAAAAGAAACATCCACTTTTTCCTGGAGACGAAATCTCCCTGAGTACCTCATCCCCACAGATGGAGTTCATGTAATCCACAGGGTTGACACCGAAGAGCTTGCACAAAGTCCTGGAACAGTGTACATAAGAACAAATTAGCTTCACATCAGAGACTTGAAAACCAACTACTAATAATACAGGAAAGAACAAGAAAATTAGCATCACCAAGGTATGTGGTTTGTATATATGTAGGCTATAAACAAGAACAATAGAAGCGACCTGAAAACCAGTGGGCAGTAGTCCCTCCACCGAAAATCGCATGATTGGTGAGGAGGAGTATGCTTTGATCCTTCAGGAGGAAATCTTGTCCACACCTTCTCTTTTGGATCAAATGCTGATGGTTTAAGATCCAGCGATGTAGGTGCTGAGTGCCTTCCAACAGTATGCCTGTGTTCCAAAGCTAAGAACATGAATGAATTACGATTGACAACTTCAATTCAATTTCAATCAGATTCAAAATGAAGGAGCAATGCATCAGTCAGAAAAATAAATAGCAATCAGATCAAATGGGCGGCAAAGCACAATGGATGGCATAGCATTTGCCAGGGAAAGAAGCAGAGGAGAACACACACCTTATGCCAAGTTGCAGGTTGAGCACGAGCTCATAGTTCCTGTGCCCCTTGGATATCGTCTCCCCCTGCTTCTTCCCCGGCCTCGGCGGCGGCGTGGGCATGAATGACGAGGACAGCAGGCTTGACCACCTGTCCGTCTGCGCCTCCTTGCCGGCCTCACCCTCAGCCAGCGCCAGACTGTCCATGTCCAAGGACGCGCTGCTCCCCCTGCTCAAGCTGGACCTCCTCCCATGGTCGGCGTCGGCGTCGGCAGCGGGGGCTCTCACCTTGCTCACCTTGGGCGGCCGCTGCACCGGCTTCTTCTGCACGGCCTCCACCCCTGGCCACGTGACTATCTTGTTCGACGGCATCAGCGACACCGTCTTGCCCTCGCACACGTCGAGCTCCTGGATCAGCGTGGTGATGGGCTCGCATGGCTCCCGGGGCATGGGCACCGCGGGGCCACCGGACGGCGGATAGTAGAGGCCGTCGGCGAGCACCGCGCCCGCCGCCTCCTCTAGCTCCCACCGCCAGGTACCGATGTACATCCCGCCGCCGTCCAAGCGGAACGTGCCCTGGCCCCTGGGCCTGGCGCCTTCCCACGCGCCGTCGTAGCGGTCGCCGTCGGCCCAGATGACGGTGCCGCAGTCGTGCATGTCGCCGGCCCTCCAGGCGCCGATGTACTCGTGGCCGTGGCGCCAGATGTACCGCCCGTGGCCGTCCTGCAGTCCCTCGCGCCAGTGGCCGTCGTACACGTCCCCGTTGGCGTACGCCTGCGTGCCGCGGCCGTGGCGGAGGTTCCCCGCCCAGAGCCCCGCGAAGGCGTCCCCGAGCTCGCCGATGAAGGTGCCCTGGCCGTGCATGTACCCGCCGTGGAAGTCGCCCTCGTAGGTGGCGCCGGACGCCCAGGAGAGCTTGCCGTGCCCGGAGGCGCGGCCGCGGCGTCAGGAGCCCTCGTATATGCTGCCGTCGGTCCAGAGGAACTTACCCGTGCCGTGCGGGAGGTCCCCGCGCAGATCGCCCTCGTAGAAGTCCCCGCTGGCAAGCGGCTGCTCGCCGTGGGTGGGCTCGCCGAGCCCGTCGTCGTTGTCGTCGTCGTCATTGCCACTGCCCTCGGTGCCGTTGTCGTCGTCGCTGTCGCCGCTGTCGTACTGGTAGATGGTTTTGGACGTCGACGCCGAGGGGGAGAAGCTGGGCGTGACGGCGTCGGCGCTGTCGACGACGGGGCCGCCGGCCGACGACGCAGCCGCGGGCACGACGGTGCCGACGCGGCGGATGGTTTGGAGCTTGCGGATGCCCGCGTCCCACAGCCGGCTGGCCGGCACGGGGAGCTGCTTCATCTTCCTCGCCGCCGACGTCGACGCCGCCATTGTTGTTTAGGGATGTGCTGGGGCCAAGTGGATGGATGGTCAGCGACACGACGGGGCCGGAGCGAGCCTGTGCCTGTGCATGGTGGTGGCGCAGGATCAGGAGCAGGAGCGGCAGGGCCATGGTTGAAAGACTGGGAGGAGTTGTCGGGGTGGCGAGCCTGCCTGTGGAGGACACCATTTCCTACCTATTCTAATTATGTATCATATATAATAACACTCTCTTATATTTCAAGTGCCTGAATTTTAATATGGTTTCGGGCAACACTCACCGACTAGCACGTAATTTGCTACTTTTGTGATTTGTTATTTGTCTTTGTGTCATAACATGCTGCAATTTTAATATAAAATATATATAATAATCGCCGCCCGAAAGAAAACTAAAATTCAGACACATCAATTTTAACATCATATATTATATTTTCTAGCCAATGTGAATGTCCACATACCATATCGTGAGTCGTGACAAGCAAATTACAGCAGTTTGGATTAAGTTAAATATCACACAAAGCTTTGTTGCGTAGTATGTGGGAAATGCAGTGCAACAGTGGCAGCAACACGATTCAGTACAGTAACTGAATGCTATACCAACAATCACTTCATAATCGGAACAAGGTGTTACCAAATTACACATGAAACCTATGCCTTTTCTTTTACAAACTTTCTGAGGAGCCATTTCGAAAATTTTGATGGTGCTGTTCTTAGTATTATACCAGAAAAAAAATCCTTTGCACGCCCCACTACATCATATAACAATCTAGGGCCCCCTTTGGAACGCTGGAATTCTACAGGAATTGTACATGGAATGGTTCATTTTTACAGGAAATGGAAAAATTTTCCGACGACATCACCAGGATGCAGCAAGCATTCAGATGTATCTAACCCAAGTTTTGACAGTTTCAGCCTTCCATTACAGAGTCAGACATTTGCCTACCACCAGTGGTATCTACAGCTTTCGCCTTTTGCATAATTCACAAGAGTGGCTCCCAGGTTTAGAGTTGGGGGCAGAAAATAGCGATCCACAGATGGAAAAGCATTCTCGCCATTTTTAGAATGAAATAAATTCCATGGAGTTTGTCATAATCACATCTAAGAAGGCCGCATTACTTATTGGTGCCTAGGCGAAGCCAGGATAAACGCATGGCTTGGCTTACCAAACCCCATTCAGACAGCTGATAAGTTGGTTCAGGTTTCTCATTGGGGATCTATAGCTCCACATCGTTTTCTGTATTGATGATCAAAAGTTTAACGACGGATTCAGCTTGATGAAGATGTATCAAAAGCTGAGCATGTGACATGTACTGATCTGAGAAAAGATGACTTACTTTCACTCTACTGGAGGAGTGAGAGTATTCCAAAAGTGCGAGATACTGAAAATATTTCGATGCAAGGATGTTTAGGACTTTGGGAGCCAGCATGAACCACTGGACAAGCATATTTCCCAAAACGTATTGAACTAGGGTCAAGGGCATAAGACAAATGCAGGAATTGCTGTTCAAAGGGGAGAACAAGAGTGCACGAATTTGATGAAATATAGCCTATTGGCTACTGAATGGCTGATCCTGACCTATGCTGGAAAAGAACAGTCATGAAATCCTTCAAAGCACACTGATGATGGTAAATGTGATTATGAATTAAGATGCAAAGGCCACACAATTTAGGGAGCAACGAAGATAATGTATCGAGTGAGAAAACACAACAAATGAGGTGTTTAGCACACTCTGAAATCATGAACTACATGCAAGATTTGAGGTATAAGGTCTCTGTTTCTCTAATTTCAGTATCATCAAACATGAAAAGAAGAATAAAAACTCCCTGGGTTTCAGTCCAAACATGGAAATTTCAGCAGAAGAATTGGGATTCCCTGGTCTTGAACAAATGATTTAAAGGAGAATTATATAAAGAAATCGCATCACAATCTATAAGATATAGTATCCTAATGTTTCCAAAATGTTACAACATCAGAAAGTAATAAGCTTGTAGAAATATTTTGAGCCAATAGGATCAACATGAACCCAATTTTTTGTTATCCTAGTAGCCATATGTTTATGAAGCTATGCTAAACAACAATGCATCCTAAACTAAGTAAACAGACCATCTATATGCCTGAGGAAAATCAGACCTTGACGATTCAAGAAATTCCACACAGCACCATGACTCACATGAGTCCAGCATTCCTCTGCATCTCCTCCTCCCTCTTGAGTTCCTTCTTCCTCATCTTCACTCTCGGCTTCACCGTCCGGTGCTGCAAATGCTCAGTCTGGAAGGCGACCATGGCCCGGAGCACACCGAGCAAGGTCTCCTCAACCATGGCGCCCTTCCCCTCCGGCTCCAGCAGCCGCAGCGCCCTCGCAACGGCCTCCATAGTGCTCACACACCCCTTGCGTGGTTCCTTCCTGACCACGAGGTCGGACTCGAACATGCTGTCGCCGACGGCGCAGCTGTCGACGGGGAGGGCGACGGGGACCACGCCCAGCGACGACAGGACGGGCAGGCTGGCGGCGTGCATCTCCCTGGCCTGCCTCCAGGTGCCGTCGAGAAGGAGGAGGGTGGGGGCGGCGCGCGCGGGCCGCGGCGTGGACCGGCACCAGGTGGCGAGGTCGGAGGCGGCGGGCGACGGGTAGAGCAGGAGGACGGGGCCTGGGGTGGGAGCGGGAGGGGTGGAGGAGGGGAGGAGGCGGCGGCCTGGGACGAGGCGGTGGTTGGAGAGGGAGCGCGCCAGGAGGGGCAGCGTCGAGAGCGGGTTCCGGCGGAGGGCGTGCGGGTGGTGGAGGATAACGACGGTCGTGGAGGTCGGGAGAGGGGAGGGAGGGAGGTACGGGCAGAGGCAGACGCGGGACGGGCGGCCGCAGCCGGCGTGGCAGATGGAGCGGCCGGGAGAGGAGGCGGCGGCGGCGCCATCACCGTCGTCGGAGGGGACTGGATCGAAGTCGTCCATCGGTCCCACTGGTCAGTTGCTTGAAGAATGGCCCACGGCCTGGCCCGTTAGGCCTACCTAAGCTTAGCAAGATTACTAGGCCTGGGCCGAATGTTCTGAAGGAACATAAGTAGATTTTGCCCATGGCCATTTTTTTTTGTGTCAAATAAAACACAGTAATTTGTCAACATCACTCCGGGAATTACTAGCGCCCGGACATCCAGACATCCGTGGCTGTTGCACACCCACGCCAAGCGGGGACCGCCCACGCCGCGCTCCCCACGCTCCATCCCTCTGCTTCCCATACGCATACACGGTGCCCCAGCAGCTACAACAGGCGGCTGTGGCAGGTGAGTTACATTACAACATGTACAAACACCTAATCTACTTTTGAAATATTCAGATAAAACATTTACAGCATGCGTATGAAGACAGATCAAACAATTGAAAATACGTATGAAACACTTGTAAAAACAACTTAACAGACTTGAAAATCCGTTGCAAAATATATGCAACATATAGATAAAATACTTGCAACATATGTGTGAAACATATACAACGTCCTAAAAAACACTTGCAACATACGTCTAAAAAACAGATGAAACATTTGAAACATACGCTTGCAACATACGTGTACAACCATTGCAACATATGTAACATCCAGATCTACTTTTGCAATATTCTTATGAAATAATTACAATATACCTCTAAAATATCTAAAACAACTAGAACATACGTTTGCAACATAGGAGAGGGAGAAATCAGGGCCGGTCGATTCTGGTCGTCAGGGTGGGAGTCGGTGGCGCGCAGTGGCGCCCGAGCACCACCAACACTGGCCGCGCTTGTGGTGCCCCTTGGCTTGGTCGGGGGGCGACACGTGCGCCCAGCCACCATGGGCAGAGGCCGCGGCGGTGGCCCGTGACGGTGAGGCATCCCGACGGCGTTAGGTTAGAAAAGGGGCCGAGGAGGCTTCGTGTGAAATGAGGAGGAGGTGATGTGGTCGGCTTGGGTGGAGGAAGGAGGCAGTGGTGGTGGTGCGGGGCTCTACTACTATCAGTGGGCGCGCGAGAGAGAGACCGAGAGATGGAGAGGGCGAGACGGAGCGGGGAGATTTTTTTCTTGAGAGAAGCGGACGAGACAGAGTGGGAAGCCACGTCTGAACGGACGCGGGCGGACAAACTCACGTGTCAAAGTATTTCCGCATCACTCCTGACAACAATAGCGTGCATAGCATCTGATGGTTCTTTTTTTTTACACACACATAAGCGCACTCACGATCACTCATGTAAACATACGCATATGCTTCCTCCAACCTAAAAAGACCATTGTTTTAAGAATGAATATTGACAAGTGCTTGTGTAGATTCATTCCGAAAAATATAGTTTTATTTGGGCGGAGGGAGTAAGCATTTGACGGCATTTGACGCCACCTGACACTGAGAGATGGAGCTGGTTGGACAGGAACGTAACACTACTGACTGAGATACATTCAATCCGCCATGACACAGTTGATTCTAGACAACATACATGAGTACACGTTAATATGTTACTCTAATATATAAAAATCCACATGTGCAATGAACGTGTACCAGCTACAAAAGCACTAAACTTTTCAGGTTAGGTGAAGGTTTTGGGTTGGAATTAAGTTTATACGCTACCAGAATCCTCAAATTTGCCGAGTATTTTTATGTTTGTCGAGTGTATTCCCTCGGGCACTCGGCGAACAAGTTCTTTGCCGAGTGCCGCACTAAAAACACTCGGAAAAAAACGCTCGGCAAACAGGACGTTTTGTCGAGTGTCAAAATAAAAACACTCAGCAAAGAGGTTGTTTGCCGAGTGTTAAAAAATACACTCGGCAAACAAAAATAAAATCTTTTTTCTAAAAAAAAGGAGAAGAAAAAAAAATAAAAAAAACTTTGCCTAGTGCTCAGATCCAAAACACTCGACAAAAAAAAGTAGAAGAAGAAAAAAAAACTTTGTCGAGTGCCTCATCTGGGACACTCGGCAAACAACAGAAATATCTACTTAACCGCTGGCGGCCGGCCCCTCCCCTTCTTCTTCCCCGCCGCGCCCTCTCTCTCCTCATCAGAACCGCCCGCACCCTCTCTCTCCTCCTCCCTCCCCAGAACCGCCCCCCTCTCTCCTCCTCCCTCCTGGCGGATCTTCGGCGCCGCCGCGCCTGTGCCCTCACTCCTCCTCCCTCCCTAGATCCGCCCGCGCCCTCTCTCTCCTCCTCCCTCCCCAGATCCACCCGCCCCTCTCTCTCCTCCTCCCTCCCGGTGAATCTCTGGCGCCGCCGCGCCCGCGCCCTCTCTCTCCTCCTCTGCACCTTCTCTCTCCTCCTTCCTCCCCAGATCCGCCCGCCCCCTCTCTCTCCTCTTCCCTCCCGGCGGAATTCTGGCGCCGCCGCGCCCATGCCCTCTCTCCTCTCTCCCTCTCTCGAGATGGAGGCAGCAGTCGGTGAGCGGGGCAGAGGTCTGCTCCGGCGGCGCTCTAACAGTGGATCTAGCGCGCCCCAGCGAGGAGCAGCCCGGATTCGGCAGCGCGCGAGCAAGGTGGCGGCGCTCCTCCATCGGCGTCAGGTCGGCGATGCGGCGCTCCTCCTCCACCTCAGCTCTATGTCATCTCCGGTGCGCCCCTCTCTCCTCTCTCCCTCCGACGAGCTCCCTCCGGCCAGACAGTGTGGATCCGGTGAGCTCCACCACCTCGAGCTCTAGACTCGGCGGGCGGGTGGCGGCACTACAAGATTTTCGGTCTACTGCAACGCCAAAAAAGTGTAGCAAAAGACCCAAAAATGGTAGCCATAGTAATTTTGCTACCAATTTTTTTTGGTTAAATGTCGTTGCACTTGTAAGGGTAGCAATAGCATAATGCAATGGGTTACATTTTAGTTGCGACACACAGCCCCTCTATTGCAACACTTTTGACGCTTTTGCAACACCTGGTGAGTGTTGTAACAAAAGCAATTGCAACCACTATGGGTGTGGTAATAGTATCAATTGCAACGAACTAGGCGTTGCTAGCGATACGTATTGCGACACGCTGATCGTGTAGCAACACAATGCAAGCGCAACGCAACACAGGTGTTGCAATCGTGGTTGTTGCTACGCAGAGAAAGCATTGCAATAGAGGTTCTCTATTGCCACGTCGCCTAAATGGTTGCTATAGGTGGCTTAGGTTATTGCAACATCTCTTCAGGTTGGTTGCTACAGAGAGGTCGTATATTGCCACGTTTCTGAATGGTTGCTATAGATGGCATAGGCTATTGCCACGTTACTTAGGTTGGTTGCTACAGACAGGTCATCTATTGCCACGTTACTAACTATCTGGTTGCTATAGGTAGATTCCTCTATTGCCACCGTCATCTTTTTGTAGTTGCAAGAGATAATTTCTCTATTGCCACGATTATCGTACCTATTGCCACGACTAAATGTGGTTGTTATATGTGCCATCATATATTGCAACGCCAGATTAATATATTAATAATTCATGTTGCGACACTTTGTTTGGTAGCTTAAATTAATAATCGCAAAACGACAAATACATAATGAAGGAAGCATCGACATCCATTAAAACGAAATATAATTTGTTCATACAAAATCTTTAACAAAACACACCGAGTGTCAAACTAAATGAGAACACAAGTAGATAGCTTAACACATAATAATGTGTTAAGCACAGACAACTGTTTGAACTCATTCGAATCAAAAGACTAATGTCTACTGTAGCAGCGAAGGTTCCCTTGATATGTATGTTGGCCATCGTCCCACCATTCGCATGCTCCTTCTCAAACTCAAGATTCCTCCTGAAAAAATCATTGGCATGCATTAGTTAAACTGAGACTAGTGGTGGCAAAGCTAATTGAACACTGAAGCAAAACACGAGCTGCAGTACTAGAGTTCTGTGAGCTGCAGTACTATCAACCATGAACTTTGAAGCGTAAAGCAAATATAAACATACATGCAGCTGCCTCCCAAGACATTTTATGAGCACAAACACATCCATATATATTTCTAATCAGCAAGAGGAAACTAAGCCTGGACCATATTTAGGAGCAGAACAAAAGAATAGCTATGTACTTCTCCAAAAGGACTATATGTTCCTTTTTAATGCAAAGAGAGATAAAAGGTTTCACATAGTACCTGTGTATTCTTTTTGGACAATGCAGATTTTTTCCTAGCCGCAGTTTCCTTCAGTTGCTTTGCTGTAGTATAAACAGCACCCGAATTCGCTACCAAATTACTTCTAGTCATGCGCCCTCTAGTGAGACGTTCTTCAGCTGCGGAAGAAGGGGGTTGTTGTTCTGGCTGGCTGGTTTCTTGGGTAACCTGAAAATAAATGGTTGGTGGTAAAAATTACACCCCTTGACAAGAATATGACATGCATATTACACCCCTTGACAAGAACTATGCCCAGCTCACACTAAATCGTAATAGTTAATAAAGATTGTATATTCCCATGAGTACAAATGCAGCATAAGATAAATAAACACCACTATCTAGTTAATAAAAATTAATTTTTTTATGACATATGCTTGGCACTACGAAGCATGTAAAGACTTACTTCTGTAGTTATTTCCATACAGAAGATAGTAATGAGCAATGACTAAACTAAAGCTTCAGCAGTACAATGTAAGGACACTACGAATTTGGTAAAAACAATCTCTTACTCCATACATCATTTTTATCATCCAGATCACTCTGAAATACAAAGAACAGTGGTGCCAAAATTTCATTCATCCCTTGTACATATCTTATTCCAGCATTCAGCTTGGCAAAGATTAACAGTACATTTTTCAAAGATTCCTGTATGAAAGAAAAATTCGAGACAGCATCAGTTACCAATAAAAGAGCAATAAAGGAGGGAAAAGCTGCTCATACATGCAACAAACCCTGCAGCATATGAGCAATAGTTGGCTCAAAGGTTTCTTACATCATTTTCTTTTTCTCAAACCAAAGTGAACCTATGTTGTGGAGCAGGAATAATGAAGTAAGCCAATTGCATTATCCAGTTCCACTTGATTCTTGCTATGATTAAGTTCTACATGGAAATGTTAATAAGAATACATCATAAAAACAACGACGACTGCCATATGAATAGCTCTAAAAATTCGTGGATGCAGAAACCAGGTATGATATGTGCACCGAAAACAGCAATCAAGATACCATAAGTATGACCAGAAACTGCAGTGACTTACAGGGTTTCTAAGGAACTCATCTTTGAAAGCCGCGTACTATTCTCTCTTCTTTGCCAGCTCCTGCTCCCACAGCGAGCGGTCATTGGGCAGATAGCCCAGTAGCAGGTGCACAACAAAAACATGCACTGTTAGTGACTGAAAAGGCAAAACCAAAACCTTTGGCTGCAACCTTTCCACTACTGACAGAATCAGAATGCTTCATCAGTCTTCACCAAAGGTTGAAGAAAAAAAATACAGCTTCAGCCGGCTATTAGCATCCAAACCAAAAGGTTAAACTAAAATTTCCTAGAGAAATGGACTGATTAGAGGACAATCATACAAATTAAGGCCATCCTACAACGAAAACTATTCGCTTCACAGAAGATTGCAGTACCATTGCCTCAATGAGGCTAGCTTCTCAAATACCAAAGCCTCTGATGCTCATGCTGTGACCACAGAACAAAGGCTAAAGATACAGGAAGGCGAGCCAATCAAGTACCTTCCACAATCTAGTATATTGCCCGTGCTAACGCTATGGCAGCAAGCATGAACTGCAATTAATTAGCTTGCAGATGACACAGCCTTCATTAATATCTGTAGGTACATTTTCCTGTCATATAACCATTGCATGAGAAGCAAACTCTATTGCATGTCTACATACATTTTTGCAGTATAAAAAAGGTTACCCACCTCCTCTTGCTATGGATATATGATATGCCACGGTGACAATGACACCACAGCCAATTCAGCTTCGATGCCACCCATCGTCGCTTCACCAGCGTGGTAACACGAATGTTATCAAAAGTCTTGTTGTGAGCTTCTGACTGACGCACAGCTCCTCTTGCCAAAAAAAAAATGTTTCCCTATCGCAAATCGCAAGAGGTAGTTACCTGGCATCGATCTGCTAAACAAAAAATTCAGTTACTATACTATATTTGGCAAGAATTCATGAAGTAGATATTACACAAGAAAATTTTAGCCAGTTTTTTTTTATCATTGCAATGTATTTCTTTTCTCTGGTTGACATCTTCCATTCTTTTTAGTCTACAAATAATGTACAGATTCTGTATTGCAACAAGAGAGAAAAGGATGCCTTAACACGGACATCAACTCGAAATTCAATAATCATTTAAAATCCTTCTTGATTTATCTAAAAACAAAATGAAACACAGCCTTTAATGAAGGTACAGAGCGAAAATTTCTAACAGCCTACAAATGATAGGAAAGATCTGTACTCATCGTGCATAAGTAATGATCAGTTATTCTATATTCTGTCCATCTGTTTTTGGCTTTTCACACAAAAAAATCACAGCAGAGTGGAACGCCCTGTTGAAACAAGCCATTGTCACCACATGATTCATTAGGCTGGATTCAATTAAGATAATGAAAAGAGTATACATACCAGAGTGGTGCGAAGCAACTTGCAGGCTTGCAGGACCCTAAATACAACCTGCTAGGCAATAAATTGAACACCCTGATCGCGAATGGGCGGCCATGCTCTGGCAACCAAGCACATGACGGGGAAGTCATCAGCTCACAGGGAAAGAAGCTTAGCAAGACAAGATCGAGGAGCGGTGATAGGAGGAGGGGAACAAACCTCCCAGTTCACGCCGGACGCCGCCGCCGGATCCACCGTTCTGCGCGCACATCGAGCGACGGTCAGTGTCGGATCACAACCGCCCAACCTGCACGCTCACGCGGCGGGCAAAGGCAGCCAGCCACAGGAGGCGGGACAGAACTCACCTTGGCCGGCGCCTTGGCCGGTGCCGCGGCGGGTCACGGCGTGCGGCGTGCGAGGAGGGCGAAATTAAAATAGTTTGACCCTGTGACGGGACTGCAGCATGCGAAACAGAGAATTGGATCCATCAGCATGAACCAGATCAATCGGATCCATCACATGAACCAAACACACGTACAGAGAGAGATGGAGCGTGGTAATTGGGAGGGCACGCATTGCTTACCGTAACACATCGAATCGGCAACGCGTCGGCGGCGCGGGGCGTGCCGGAGCGGCGGACAGGTGCGGATCGGATCCGAGCAGCGCGAGGGTGGTGCTGCAGCAGAAGACGAGCGCGCGGTACTCAGCGGCAGCCGCACGGAAGCGGGTCTCCTCCTCGTCCTCCGCCCCAATCTCCTCGTCACACGGATTGAGTGACGCAGCAGCGGCTGCGGCGGGTGGCAGATCTAGGCCGCCGCGGCCCCGTCCGGCCGCCGGCCGCCGGGAGAGCGCGCAAGGGGCCTAGGCGCAGGCACCGGCTGTTCGCCTGTCCGCCGCCGCTCCGACAGACCACAGGCCACCGGCCGAGCGTGGGGACGAGCAGGTCGGCCACCGTTGCTACAACCCTAGGGACGGGCGCGGGCCCCGCAGGCCTGGCCGGCTGCCGCCTCCTTGTTTCCTGAAGAGATGAGCAGAGAGGGGGAAAAAAGACTACCGAGGCTGCCGTGGGATTCGATCCCTGGCCGCCGAGGTTGCGCCCTTTTCCTTTTTTTTCCGTCGGACAGGAGCGTTGAAGCCTCGAGATGAGTGTTAAGTTTTCAATTATAGCAGAGATAGTATAACAGTTTAAAATTGTAAAATTGAACCTTTAAAAATGGGGAAAAAATTTAAATTTTAAAAAATTAAAATTAAAACTACTAAAATAATTTTGAGACACCAAATGATCTCAAATGAAAATTTGATAAACATCAAAGTTGTTCAACTCATTAAGATCTACAACTTTTATTTCGGTCATCTTGTCATTTGACTAAATTTGAACCTTTCAAATTTGAAATTTTAAAGAATGACAAGTTCGAACCAAAATTTGAGACCCAAAATGATTTCAACATAAAAAGTGATGAATACCAAAGTTGTTCAACTCATTAATATCTACAACTTTATTTTAGTCATCTTGTCATTTGACAAAATTTGAACCTTTTAAATTTAAAATTTTGAAAAACTACAAGTTCGAACCAAAATTTGAGACCCAAATTGATTTCAACATAAAAAGTGATGAATACCAAAGTTGTTCAAATCATGAATATCTGCAACTTTTATTTTTGTCATTTCTTCATTTAACAAATTATTAGCACACATTATTCACTAATCTTACAGATGTGTCATATAGTTTATAAAACCTTATGAGAGATGTGTCACATTTGTGAACAATGTCAGTACCACTTTGTCATATGAAGAAATGACCAATACAAAAGTTGTAGATCTTGATAAGTTATTCAACTTTGGTATTTATCACTTTTTCAGCTGAAATCATTTGGGGTACCAAATCTTGTCTGAAGTTGCATTTTTTTGAAATTCAAAATTTAAATTGCTCAAACTTTTCATATGTATATATTGACAAAACCAACAAAATAAATTGATAGAGAATAATTTTAGAAAATTTTAGGAAAAAAAATCATCAGATTTGGAGTTAGTATGAGGAAGAAAAACTAGTTACAAAGTTGACCTACAGATTAAAAAAAGAAATCACACTGTTCACTATGATCATGTAAGGATCATCTAGAACAGTGTGATTTCTCTTTTTAATATGTGGGTAAACTTTGTAACTAGTTTTTCTCCCTCATACTAACTCCAAATGTGATGGTTTTTTTTCCTAAAATTTTCTAAAATCATGCTTCAGCATTTACATTTGATCAAACTTGGATGTGACAATGTTTTACACATTTTAAAATTTGAAATTTAAAATTTGACAAGTTCAAACCAAATTTTCAAACCCTAATTGATTTCAGATGTAAAAGTGATGAATACAAAAGTTGTTCAACTCATCAAGATCTATAACTTTTATTTTGGTCATCTTGTAATTTGACTAAATTTGAACCTTTCAAATTTGAAATTTTAAAAAATGACAAATTCGAACCAAAATTTGAGACCCAAAATGATTTCAACATAAAAAGTGATGAATACCAAAGTTGTTCAACTCATTAATATCTACAACTTTTATTTTAGTCATCTTGTTATTTGATAAAATTTGAACCTTTTAAAATTAAAATTTTGAAAAACGACAAGTTCGAACCAAAATTTGAGACCCAAATTGATTTCAACATAAAAAGTGATGAATACCAAAGTTATTCAACTCATGAATATCTGTAACTTTTATTTTGGTCATTTCTTCATTTGACAAATTCTTAGTACACATTATTCACTAATCTTACACATGTCTCATATAGTTTATAAAACCTTACGAGAGATGTGTCACATTTGTGAATAATGTCAGTACCACTTTGTCATATGAAGAAATGACCATTACAAAAGTTGTAGATCTTGATAAGTTATTCAACTATAGTATTTATCATTTTTTCAGCTGAAATCATTTGGGGTACCAAAATCTTGTCTGAAGTTGCATTTTTTTTAAATTCAAAATTTAAATTGCTCAAACTTTTCATATGTATATATTGACAAAACCAACAAAATAAATTGATAGAGAATGATTTTAGAAATTTTTAGGAAAAAAAACCATCAGATTTGGAGTTAGTATGAGAAAGAAAAACTAGTTACAAAGTTGATCAACAGATTAAAAAAAGAAATCACACTGTTCACTATGATCATATAAGGATCATCTAGAACAGTGTGATTTCTCTTTTTAATCTGTGGGTAAACTTTGTAACTAGTTTTTCTTCCTTATACTAACTCTAAATGTGATGTTTTTTTTTCTAAAAATTTCTAAAATTATGCTTCAGCATTTACATTTGATCAAACTTGGATGTGACAATGTTTTACACATTTTTAAATTTGAAATTTGAAATTTGACAAGTTCAAACCAAATTTTCAAACCCTAAATGATTTCAGATGTAAAAGTGATGAATACAAAAGTTGTTCAACTCATCAAGATCTACAACTTTTATTTTGGTCATCTTATTATTTGACTAAATTTGAACCTTTCAATTTTTGGCTGCTATTTATTCGTGCGCCATCAGTAGGGGCGGCTGGTGATTCAGCCGCCCCTACAGTTGGGCACTGCAGGGGCGGCTGGTGATTGAGCCGCCCCTACAGATCAGCCCCAACTGTAGGGGCGGCTCAGGTTACCAGCCGCTTCTACAGTGCCATCTGTAGGGGCGGCTGGGCTGCTGGGGCCCGAGGACGCCCACTGTAAGGGCACCCCAACCCCAGCCGCCCCTACAGTAAAAACGCCCCCATTCCTATGGTACGAATCTGGCGTAGTGCATGTGACCGATGGTGCACGGTCAGGCATTTACTATCGCTAACAAAGTGACCAACCACCCCGGTACAACTTCAAGTACTAATTAACATCCACGCATACTTAACATCAAGTACTTAACAGCAACTACTACTTAACAGAAAGTTTCAGACACCAGGCATAAGGACGGAGATGCCGAGATGGGGCCAGGGTTGGGGCGTTTTATAACTCATAAGGTCTTCAATCATATCAAATAAATTAAAACCTGAGTTACAACGAACACACCTACATAGCGCAGTGGTGGAGAAGGTTTTATCTGAACCAGAGCTCCATGGTTCGAATCCTGTGGGGAGCACTTTTTAATTTTAATATATGCGTCCCCAATTCTTTTCTTTCCATACTTTTTTTAAGTTTTAAATTCGTTGCAATTATCAAAGTATATTGCAACCAAAAATAAGCGTTGCACTTGAACACAATTTTCGCTTCAACCCCATAGATTTCGTTGCAATAAAATTTAGCACTTGCAACAATATCAAAGTATATTGCAACTGCCAAAAAAGGTTGCAATTGACCCCCACTTTTGCTTCGCCTCCAAGAGTTCTCGTTGCATTAAGTATCTAGCATTTGCAACGCTTGTCAAATTTTATGCAACACAAAAAAAACCGTAGCAATAGTCAAAACCAAATGCAACTAACGTAAATGTAGTTGCAGTACTACCACACAATTGCAACCAAAATCAAGTCTACTGCAACCATTTTTCACCATTGCAATATCGTCCACCAAATGCAACAGAGCTTTGCAACATCTTGAAAACCGTTGTATTAAAGGCATGTATCGCTACCATTTTTAGAATGGTTGTAATACACAATCTCTGGCAACCAATTTTCTACGTTGCAATTCTTCGGCGTTGCAGTAGACCGAAAATCTTGTAGTGCGGATCCGGCGAGCTCCGTCACCTTGAGCTCCAGATCCGGCGCACCCCAGGTGGCGGAGGGGACGGCGGTGCTGGTGGTGCGGGCATGGTGTCGGCGTGTTTTTTTTTCTTTTTTCTTTTAAAAAGTTTGACCGAGTGTTTTTTGGGCATTCGGCAACGTCTTTGCCGAGTGCCCGACAAAAAATACTGGGCAAACTAGCGTTTGCCGATACAGGGGTTGTCGAGTGTTGTTTGCCGAGTGTAACACTCGGCAAAGGGTTTGCCGAGTGTTTTTTGGGCTTCGCCGAGTGCTCCTGGCACTCGACAAAGCTCCTGTATCCGGTAGTGATATTATGCATCTATATATGTAAGTCATCCAAATTTAGGAGGTGAAAAAGTATATAATGCGACATCTATTGTATTACTCTTTTGGTATCACACTCCCCCGTGTTCCATAAAAAATATCATTCTCGTTTCTCGAGAAATCAAATATGTTTAACTTTGACTAAATATATAAAAATATTAATATTTATGGTATATGATTAGTATCATTAGATAGATTGTTGAATATATTTTCATAATAAATTTATTTGGAGATACAAATGTTACTAATACTTTTCGCAAACCTAGTTAAATTTGAAAAACTTTGATTAGCACGAGTCTCATAACGACTCTTTTTTTAGACGTAGGGAGTATATGAATTAATAGAAGAACGTATGTATGTATAATTTGTGCTGAGTTGGTTAGATTTCTTGGGATCAAGTTTTGCAAATCGTGCTGAGTAGGTTATATGTGTTTCTTATGACCAAGCTTGCCGGCCGCCAGGGTTTGAGTCTTCATCTCAGCGAAGGTGACATGCCTCGAGACACAACAAAGAAAGACAATAATGCTGATTTCTTCAATCTCAATATCTGTTAACCTATGCTTTCAAAAAAGATCTATTAATAACCTAGTGTCTTAGAGGCCTTCATATAGGGTTAGGGCATTGTTCTGTATGTGCGGATTGATTTGCACCCGCGGCATGTATGTAATAAGCATCTTATTTTGCAAAACAAGACATCGTATGCCTACCTAGTTGCATTCAGTATGCACTAACCAAATACATATTACTTAACAACACACTTTTATTTGACACATAGAATTCAGTCCACTACTACAAAAAGCATTTCTAGGGGCGGCTGGTAAGCCTTTGTAGGGGCGGTTTGACCAGCCGCCCCTACCGAACCGTCTCTACAAATCATGCATTTATAGGGACGGTTCCCAGGCCGCCCCTACAAATTGATTTGTAGGGACGGCTGTGTAGGGGCGGCTGGAAACACCAGCCGTCCCTACAAATCGATTTCTAGGGACGGCTCGTATTACTAGCCACCCCTACAAATCGATTTGTAGTACCAGCCGCCCCTACAAATACCTGTTTGTAGGGGCGGTTCAATCTAGAACCGCCCCTATAGTACGTTTTCCTACAAAAAAAATCAAATTTACAATTCAAAATCGCGTTGCCGAACGTCCCGTGACCAACGCTCCAAACCGCGTTCGCGTTGCCGAATGCCCCGCGACCAGCGTTCGCGTTGCCGAACACCCCGCGACCAACGTTCCAAACCCGAACCATGTTCGCGTTGCCGAACGCCCCGCGACCAACGTTCCAAACCACGTTCGCGTTGCCAAACGCCCCGCGACCGCGACTACAAGCACAAGAATATTATATAAACTACAATTACAAGTCCAATTCACAAGAATATATACAATCCATCATTAAATATATAAATTCCATACACATTGTTATCAACGTCCTAGAGCTAGCCTTTCAGTCTCACGAAGGTGTTGGTATTGAGGATTTGTACCTAACTCAGACTCTCGATCATGGTAGGCGCTTCTGACGTGTACAATCTGGTCCAATATAAAGTTACAAAGGTCACCGACGAGCTCTAAGAGTTGGTCATCCTTGTATGGGTCTCTTTTCATTCCTTTCTCTTCTCTCCACTACAAGAGAACAAGTTTCAGTTTAGTATTTCATACCATGTACGAAGTTTTTATACTACGGATGAAGGTTCAAACTTACCCTTAAGGGGTGTCTCCTGTAGGCACCGATGTCACTCATCATAGAACATATATAGTATCCACAATGTACACTCCCAGGCTTCTGCTTGGGGCACTGTGTGTTTTGCATATAAAAATGTTAAGTAATGCTTTTGACAGCCATGTAACGGAGTACTGAAGAAGTAAGTTACACTTACCGCACATAGTGTTTTTATAGCCAGCTTTTCCTTCCTTGTTGGACCATGTCTTCCATGATGATTAGTGACATAGAACCTAAATGCCCTGTTCGAATTATTTTAGCAAATATAACTTGTTAGTATTCAAAAGTGAACGTTACAAGTATGTATACAAACATATAAGCTAATGAGGATTGTCGATATGTATACGTCTTGAGAATCGATATGAAGTCTTTGTATGTCACCATGTCCCTATCTAATGAATCAAAGACCCATGCCATGCTCCTCCCGACATCGACGGCTATACAAATCCAGTGGTTGCTGCATGGATTTAATCATAAAACTAGATAAGCTCTTTTGCATCGAATAAAATATATCAAACAAAGCTTTAATTATAGAGTTGAACTTACTCGAAGTTGTATGGTAGCCATATAGTAGAGTGTTGTTGGAGATTTTTGAAAGCCAGGGCAATGTATGCCGCAACCTTAAAGGACTCTTCCCTTAGTTTTGTCGTACGGATGCGCTCTTTCTCCCGAAGAGTCTTTGCAGTAGCTAGCTCTTTGGCATCCAGTGTCCACCGTTTAGGGTAATTAAAATTTGTTTGGGCTATAGCTTGAGGGTCTAGATACCCGGCTTTCACACTTGGCATTTGTTTGACAATGTGCACTTGCATTCTACAAATCACGGCGTGGGTTAGTTAAAACAAAATTCAAAGATTACATTCATATCATATCGGGAGGACAAGGACTTATAGGTACCACGTGCGAATTAGATTCATCTCCATTTCTCCTAGGTGAAAGCATGTGTGCATGTCATCAAAGTCAAAGACAATTTTCCTGGCTGGGCTTCCAAATATGCCGGTGGTTAAGCATGCTTGTATGAGATCTATGCTCATTGGGAGAACACACAAGTACCAATCATGGAACCTTCTCATTCCAAGTGGTAGGCGCTGGATGTCCTAGTTTGGTAGGAAGGGCTTGCCTCTTTCATATGTTTTCGGGCAATCCTTTGACCATTCGATGGCATCAACATTTGGATACTGCTTTACAATTTGGTGGAGTTTGCTAGTGACGGCCTCCTCAGAACCCCGTGATGGGACTTTTTTAACTTGGTTCTCAGGCTTGAACTGGTCATGGGAATACCACTTGGACATCGACGAGACGTCTTTGATCGGAACATAAACTGGCCTTATGTTGATTGGAATCTTCTTTCGAAGTTCCCATTCAGGCACGTCCTCATCCTCTTGTGCATCACCTTCTTCAGGAGGCACTCATTCATGTATCGACTGTGCTTGTTGAGAAGACTGTGACATCTCATCATGCACTTGCTCGGTACGAGCTAGAGAAGGTTGTGGCATCTCATCAGGCACATGCTCGCTAGGAGGCAGGGAAGATGTGGCATCTCAGGAATGTGGTGGTCACGAGATGGTGAAAATATCTCCTCGACCTCAACAACTCGCTCCAAATTTGGGAGAGGGGGAGGCGGCGAAGAAGCAGTCAATATAATGTCCCGTTTGTGCCAGAGGATGAACTGCCCTATAATGTCTCCGAGTAACACTAGCCCCTTGGGAGTTGCATAGTCTATCCTCCACTGCATGAACTCGGGCTTCACTGTATGCACCTCAACCCTAGTGTAGTCCGGCGGTATCTTATTATTATGGTGTAAGCCACCGGGAGGATGTGCTACACCCGTTGCCACCTCCATCACAGTGTTCTGTCGGCCGTTGAGAAACACCAAGGTGCAACTAGTTGGTTCCTATATGCGATCGACGGGGGTTGTGGCTACAGTGAAACCTTGGCTGCTATGAACTTTCGGATGGCTGCCAGCTAATGCCAGTTCTCCCAGCGGCGTCACTAATATCCGTGGCTCCATAGACAGTCCTTGCTCCTCCAGCGCCTTCGCAACTAGAGCCTTCACTTGGAGCTCAAGACTAGTCTCCCAGTCTCTGCCATATTTATTGTACATGTGCCTATCCTCTTCAAATCCTTGCTTCCAGGTCGTCCTTTTCCCTAGCTCCCTGGTGCAGCCTGTGTACTCCTTGTTTCCCAAGCCAAGGCTAAGCTCGTCCCTCTCTCTAGAAGGATTGAATGAGCCCTTCTCCTTGTCTTCAGCATATTTCAGTATCCTTGATACTGCCTCTTGAGTCTCCAGCTTATCAAACTTAAGATTACTGCTGGATGATTCTGTACTCCTCGCATATATCCAATTCCTTGAGCGTACCTTCAAATTCGTCATATTGATATTCCCAGCAGCTGCAGCCTCTTCGCCCATCTTTCTAAACTGCTCTTCCTTGGCATAGTAGCCACCAGGGCCTAGATGATTGTGGCAGAACCGCCTGAAATAGCATACTTACGGAGGCGCTCGTCTTCCATCAAACACTAAGCACCCTGAAAGCAGGCTACAGCGAGCGGTGTCCGTCGGGCACACCCCGAGGGAGAACCCGAAAGATCCACATTTTTCCCAAGGATCCAATAATGAGAACGAGTTACAATACCAGTTCATTTCATACATCCGAGTTTCTTAAAAAGTACATTATTACAATACCAAATACTAGAGTGCGGAATAATAAACAGCGGAATTTTTAAAAATAACAACTAGCGATAAGGGCGAGGATTCCGTCTGAGCCCACCAGAAGGATCCTCCACACAAAGGTACTCTTCAAGCATCACCTGCAACAGGGGTAAATAAACCCTGAGTACACAATGTACTCGCAAGACTTACCCGACTAGTGGGAATAACTTCCTGACTCCAAGAAATATGATAGGCTTTATGGTTTGCTGGTTTTCGTTAGCAAAAGCAACGCTAATAGTGAGTCCTTATTTATGTCTTATTATTAGCCGTATTAAATTATCATCTAGCCAGTCTATATAAGCACCTGTTCTACTTTTAAGCAAGAGTTGAGCAATCAGTTCCATGTGTTCTCCTTTGAACTTTCAGTTCTTACTACGATGCTAGAGTTAAGACAAGTCGTACCGACTCGGCGGCGATTTGCGAACCAATGTGCCCAGCTGGGTGCTCCGAAAACACAAGTCCCGCTTATACCCCAGGCACAAGCAGGACTAACCCATCACTCCCCTATCTCGGGTGTCGAGGTCCCCGTCCAAACTTGGACTCCAAGCCCCCACTCCCAAGTCCCGGACTCAGTGTGGTGCAAGGACCTCCACCATCTCCGTCTCCAATCAGTTGGTCTGGAAAGAGCTGGATCCGCGACAAGAGAGCAACAAGTCTTCCCTACGCCCATACCCAGTATGCGCTCGGGACAATAGATCTGTGACTTGCCTAGCGTCCATTGCAATGACTAGTCCTTAATCGACATGGACAGGAAAAAAGTGTAACCAAGTCTTGCCCCATTGGCCGTAGGACACAACCCCTTACACCCACCAGTACCCAAACCATATCCCTGCCCGATCACCATTTCCTTTCCACCATTTTATCATGAGTGATCATATTTTATCACCTATTTACGAGTAACAGCAGGTTACTCACGCTACCGATATCCTGAGCATAGCAGCTACTCGACCTGTACTAATAGGACTGATGGGTAGATATATTTATACAGTTAGTTTCCATAAAATGCTTGTAACTTAAATGCACATCACACATATATATATTTAGTGATCATAAAAATATGGGTTATGCTCCAGGGCTTGCCTTGGGCAGGCGCCGGGTCAGCAGGGTCAGCACCAACAGGCTCCTGGGCTCCCTCCTGCACGAGGATCTCCTCCTCGTACTCCTTGATCACCTCATCGTACTCCGGCTCGCCAACAGGCATGAAGTCTACCAGCTTGTGATCTACATGCATGAAATGACGATGCAATGCTTAGGAATATAACAACAACAACTCTTAAAATAACAGTACATCGATTTAACTACTAAGCTAGTGCTACCGACCACGGTGCTAAGCTATCTGATAGCAAGTTTGAAATATGACATTCATTATTATTATAGCAACTACAGATATTCTTACTCCTAATGCTGATTTAGGCTATATACGATAAAGCAAGGGTAATGACTACTTTATTTAGCAACTCATTCTAAAGCTACAAAATTTACAACAAGTACATAATATCCTAGGGAACCTACTATAAAATTTTCAAAGCTAAAACTATTACCGATTTGCCATAATAATTCCTACAAATATTAATCTACATAATACTAAGCTTTTCTAATTAGAATTTATGAGCCTATGACCATAACAGCTAATTGTGAACTAACTACACTAACAGATAAAAGGTATTTTTGTGAACCTAACAAACTTAGTTTCACTATTTTTGGACAACTACACAATTTACTACAATTTATCAAAGTTCAACTAAAAACTATATTGAATAAACATTTACAATCTACTGGAAATTTGAAAAACTCAATCCCCAGCGTGGCCCAACAGCGGTAGCGCGGCCCAGTAGACGGTAGGCGCGCACGACTCGAGCGCGTGGGCGCGGCCCAGCGGCGGCAGCGTGGCCCAGCGGCGGCGGGCGCGCGCGAGGTGCGCGAGCGCGCCCCGCAGCGGGCGTGGATGCGAGCCCACGTGGCAAGCCGGCCCACGGCGGGGCACGGCGCTAGCGCGAGCTGGCCCAGGCGGCCAGGCGCGGATGCAAGCGTGGAGAGCACGGGAAGCTGGCCCAGGCGGCTACGGCGTGGCTGCGTATTTCAGTGTATTCACCAAATTATTTTTCTACAAGAAAATGGCCCTAAAACACGTATACGTAGGGATGACGTCATGCTGACATCAACAAGCTAATAACAGCAGTAACGCACCACCGGCTGCTCTGCTTGCTCTGCTCTGCTCAGGCGTGGTTCCACCGGCCATGGAGAGGACGCTATAGGGCGGTAGAGCTTCGAATGAGGTGAGCAAGACGATAAGCAGCTGGAGGAGAGGCTAGCAGTGCACTGAATTGGAATGGCAAGCTATGGTTCCATGGCTTGTGGACGGCACAGACCACCCTAGCCTTATGGAGTAGGCAGAGCGGTGATTTCAATTTGAAGCTCTGTGCGGCAGTCTGTACAGCGAGGTGGGGACGGTTGCACGGCCAGCTACCTAGCGGAGCCGAGGATGCGACGAATTTGATTAAAGTACTACGGTCACTACGAATCGAAGGAAGGAGGTCCCATCGGTCCTGGCGACAGTGGAGATAGGGGCTTTGGCACGAGTTAGCTCGGCACACACGGAGCTATCAACGCCAAGTACCAACGCCCACGAACGACAAGGACAGTGAGGTACGCTCTAGGCGGCTGTCCGCACGGCCAACCCACAAGGCGACGAAGCTCGGGCCTGTGTCACCACGGATGGCACCGGACAAGGAACTAGAGTGCGATGCGACACCGAAGTGACGGTGGCAGCAGGTGGTCGTCCCACGTGAGTGCAGCCAGCGGTGAGTCAACAAGACCAGTGCCGGGCGCGGTGATGGGTGGCGTGTAGCGCGACCAAGGTACCGCGCGACGCGATGGCTAGGCAGAGCTGACAGGACCCACGCATAGTGCGCTTACGTGCGGTGGATGGCAGCCGAGGCAGTAGTGGTGACCGCGGCCAGCGCAGCACCGTTCGAAATAGGTGACGTGCATGGTTTTTAAAGCTATCGCAAAATCCTAACCAATGGTCCAAACACCAAACCAATTCTTTTAGACGCAAGAGGGTACGTAAGGCTACCAACCCATGCCACGACATCACGCTACTTCTTAAGCCGATCTCTCTACAAAAATTACCAAAAGTGGCTTTGTGGACCCATTCTTAGACTTACGTGGAATGACGTTACTCTGAACGGTTTCACGTCGAATTCCAATTCCGACCTACTGGACGTACTAGCTAGCTATCCTCGTCCTCGACCGCACCATCGTCGACTACGAAGCACGTACTACAAACTTTATTAAAGCCCGCATAAACTTTCTATAGCATTTTCACCCAATAAAAATTCGCTCAGAATATTAAATAAGATTAAACGACATGAAATGTAACATTTGTTTCTTGTTTCAGATGAACGTGTCAAGTGACGTATATTGATTTATACTCCAATTTACACATAGGTACAAACAAGTATGATGCTCATGCAGTGTTTTAACAAAATAGTACAATGTAACACCGAGGGTGTTACAAATCTACCCCCCTAAAACCAAATCTCGACCCGAGATTTCGTGTGCCTAGTGTGAGAAGGAGACAGGAAATACATTTCGACACCACACTAACTACCAGCGCCAGAGAGGAGATGGGGATAATGCTTCAACAAGTAACTCTCTTGCTCCCAGGTGGCTTCATCTTCAGAATGGTTTTGCCATTGCACTTTGTAGAACTTTACCACACTATTTCTGGTGACTCTTTCTTTCTCATCTAGGAATTTTACAGGGTGCTCCACATAAGTCAAATATGGCTGGAGAGGAAGTCCTTCAATTTCCACTACTTCATCGGGAACCCGTAAACATTTCTTCAGTTGTGATTCATGGAACACATCGTGTACTGTAGAGAGAATATCTGGAAGTTATAGACGGTAAGCAACTAGGTTACACCGCTTCAAGATTTTGTAAGGACCCACATACCGGGGAGCTAGCTTACCATGGATACCAAACCGATGCACTTCCCTCATAGGAGACACCTTGAGGTACACATAATCCCCAACTTCAAATTCCAAAGGCCTTCTTCGCTTGTCGGCATATGCTTTCTGCCGACCCTGAGCTGCCTTCAAATGACTCCAAATAAGAATGACTTGCTCTCGAGCTTCCTCGATGAATTTTGGCCCAAAGTATCCACGATCTCCCACTTCGACCTAGTTGAGTGGCGTCCTACACTTCCTTCCATATAGAGCCTCAAAGGGTGCCATGCGGATGCTTTCTTGGTAGCTATTATTGTAAGAGAATTCTGCTAGCTTCAAGCAGGCCTCCCACCTCTTAGGGAAAGAAATGGCACAGGCTCTCAACATATCTTCGAGCACTTGATTTACCCTCTCGGTTTGGCCGTCAGTCTGGGGGTGATAAGATGAGCTACGGAGGAGTACTTGTCCCAAGACACTCCTAGAGTTGTTCCCAGAAGCGAGAGACATAAACTGATCCCCTATCAGAGATGATAGTCAGGTGGAACTCCATGTAGAGTCATAATCTAGTCCAGGTACAACTCGGCATACTGTCTGGCAGAGTATTTAGAATTTACTGAGAGGAAGTGAGCGGACTTGGTGAGGCTGATCCACAATGACCTAGATGGAGTTATAACCCTTGGTTGTGCGGGGTAAACCCACAATGAAATCCATAGAAATATCTTCCCACTTCCAAACAAGAATGGGCAAGGGCCACAAATATCCTGGGGTATGCAGATGATCTGCCTAAACTCTACCACACGTGTCGCATTCGGCGACATACCGGGTGATGTCCTACTTCATGTTGGACCACCAGTACAAGCGACGCAGATCAGTGATACATCTTGTTACTGCTAGGATGAATAGACAGTTTTGAATGGTGAGCTTCATTCAAAAAATTTCTTTTCAGCTCTTCATTGGATGGAACCACCAGTCTATCCTTGTATCTCATGACCCCCTACTCATCAATGCTATAGTGAGGGCCACGACCTTTCGGCCATCAATTTCCTGATGTGAGGAATCTCTTTGGGGTCTTCCTTCTGTTCCTGAATAATCTGCTCCAGCAATTCTGAGGTCAATACAATATGAGCTAGCACCTCTGTGTGGTTGAGAGACAAAGGTATTTCCTCAACCTGATGTGACTTACGGCTTAAGGCATCTGCTACAACATTGGCCTTTCCTGGGTGATAATGGACTTCCAAATTATAATCCTTTATCAACTCTAACATCTCCTTTGCCTCATATTTAGCTCAGACTGAGTAAAAATATACTTGTGGCTCTTGTGATCAGTGAAAATATGTACTTTGTTGCCCAATAGATAGTGCCTCCAAATCTTTAGAGCATGGACCACAGCGGCCAGCTCTAAGTCATGAGTGGGGTAATTCACCTCGTGCTTCTTCAGTTGGCGCGAAGCATATGTTATCACATGCCCATCTTGCATAAGCACACACCCCAACCCCATCTTCGAGGCATCACAGTATACATCAAAGGGCCTATCAATATCTGGTTGGGCCAACACAGGAGCAGTGGTCAGAAAAATCTTCAGAGATTGAAAAGCTTCTTCACAAGCTGGACTCCAATCAAACTTAGCTTCTTTCTGGAGTAGCTTGGTCATGGGCTAGGGCTATCTTAGAGAAATCAGGAATGAAATGCCGATAGTATCTAGCTAGACCAAGGAACTGATGGATCTGGTGCATAGACTTGGGAGACTTCCAATCCAACACATCTTGCACCTTGCTAGGATCTATAGAAACGCCTTCAGGTGTCAACACATGCCCAAAAACTACACTCGATCTAACCAAAACTCGTACTTGCTGAATTTAGCATACAACTTGTGTTCCCTTAGGTGATTCAGTACTATCTGGAGGTGTCAGGCATGCTCTTCATCATTCTTGGAATAGATCAGGATGTCATCAATGAAAACCACCACAAACTTATCCAGCTCTGGCATGAAAACTAAATTCATCAGGTACATGAAGAAGGCAGGAGCATTGGTGAGACCAAAAGACATCACTAGGTACTCATATAGCCCATACCTAGTAGAGAAAGCTGTCTTTGGTATATCATGTGGCCTAATCTTGATCTGATGATAGCCTGATCGGAGATCTATCTTCGAGAACACCTTGGCACCAGCTAATTGGTCGAACAAAGTATCTATGCGAGGCAAAGGATACTTGTTCTTAACTGTTACCACATTAAGGGGGCGGTAATCCACACACATCCGCAAGGTACCATCCTTGTTCTTCATGAAAATAGCCAGGCAACCCCATGGTGAAGAGCTAGGACGGATGAAACCTTTGTCCATTAACTCTTCCAACTACTTCTTCATTTCAGCTAGTTCTCTTAGAGCCATGCGGTACGGGTGTCTAGAGATGGGAGTAGTACTAGGCTCAAGCTCAATGGAGAATTCTACCTCACGGTCCGGTGGCAACCCAAGAAGATCTTTAGGGAAAACACCCGGGAACTCACATACTACCGGAATGGAGGTAAGATCAGAAGTAGCTTTAGCATGGGCAGCAATAGGTAAGACTGGTTCTAAGGGTACAATAAGAGACATCCTAGCCTCAGAAGAAGGAAGCCATAACTCTACACTTCTCCTCTGCATATCCAATACTACCCCATACACCCGCAACCAGTTCATTCCAAGAATAGCATCAATGCCTTGCCCAGGCATGACCATGAACTGTAGGTGGTAAGTGTGGGTGGCTAATACCAAACTTACTATATCCGTGCGGGTATTGATGAACATTTGTGATCCCGTAGTATGGATCTTATAGGCATATGGTATAGCCATAAGTGGTAAGTTGTGCCGCTCTACAAACCCCATGCTCATAAAGGAATGTGATGCACCAGAATCGAACCACACCAAAGCTGGACAGGAGTTGATGGTAAACATACCAGCCATCATCGGCTCCTACTACAAAACCTACGCAACATCTGTGAAGTGCACCTGGCCAAATCTGCTGGGCACTTTCTTCTTGATGATGGTCCTCTTGACAAGCCTGGAATTTGCGGACGGTTGAGCTGACTGAGCTGGCTGGTTCTGGGGATAGGCCCAGGCATAGTGGCCATCTTTGCCACACTTGAAACAAGCACCTAGCTTGTTCCCGAACCCCTGACAAGGTGGGGCCTGCTGTCCTTGAGACTGCTGAGGCTGCACCTACTACGGAGGTGCATGGTACTATGTAGAGGAAGCTTGCGAAGTTTGCTGGGGTTGCCGGAATGAAGGCCCGCCGGATGGTTGATAGGGCCCCCGCCGGACAATCTGTATCTTCTATGTGTGAGGGTGGCTGGAGGATCCAGCTGCCACCCGCTTCCTCTTCCAATCAGCCTGGGACTCCCGCTAAAAACCCTCCATAGCAATGGCAGCGTTCATCAGAGCCCCAAAGGTATGATAGTTCACCGTGTAGAGCTTTTCCTAAAGGAGGGGAGCTAGACCATGAAAGAAGCGTTCCCCCTTCTTGTCATCAGTATCCACTTGACTACCAACATACTGAGCCAAGTGATTAAACTTGTTCACATATTCCATCACTATCCTGTTCCCCTGGCGTAGCTCTAGGAACTTAGTCACCTTCTGGTTGATGACACCAGCAGGGATAAAGAACTCTCAGAATGTGGTGGAGAACTCCCACCATGTTGCTGGATGATCTAGCTGCTCCGTGGCTTGGAAGGTTTCCCACCATGCACTAGTGGACCCCAAAAGCTATTATGCTACAAAGCGCACCCTCTGCTCATCAGTCACATCGAGCAGCAGAAACTTCTGCTTCAGTGTGCGAAGCCAGTGCTCCGCCTCTAGAGGCTCATCAGATGGGGTGAAGGTGGGTGGGTGAGTTTTGAGATAGTCCTAGTAAGAGGACGGTCCCCCAAGATGGCGGGCACCACCCCCATTCCCACCGTTGCCCCCGTGGCCTCCGCGGGCGAGGCCCATGATTGCCTGTGCCATAATGTCCATGGCACAAGTTGTTTCTTGGCGAGCAGCAGCTTGCTCTCGGTGAGCAGCCAACAGCTCCACCCTTATCTCTGCGGAAGTCATCGGCGGAGGCGGTGGTGGCGGCGGGAAAGGATGAGGAGCTAGAGGTGGAACCTCATGACCTCCCCCGCTGCCACGCTCAATGGCCCGGCCACTGTCACCCTGGCCCTCATGAGCCACCCTAGAACTGGTGCTCCCACATCTAGACCTTAGATTCATCTGTAAGAGAGACGAACCATCCATTAGAACACCTTCTCAGATCAGAAGCAAGGAATTAGAGGGATGACAACACATTTATTAAAGCATTTCGTTAGTTAGTCCTATTAATTTACTAATTCAATTATACATGAAGGGGGATTTCAGTTGAAGTAGGATGCTATTATCATGATGCATGCTTCGACCTATATGTTCGCTCAAGCCAGAATATAACGGCATTCGTACAATTTTTGGCACATCGCACACTCACTTTCCGCTATACTAAGCAATTTCTTACGCAACGTAAGTCAGTGTACCTGGAAAAAATTGATTAGATTAAACTAGCTAGTGCCGCTATCCTAGATAGACCATATTGTTAGGGCTTATACTTATTTACCTAATATAATCGCATCCTACTTTTCACAAAACTTTTGTTGGTCAAATTTTTTAAGTTTTTGAAAAAGGGTGATGAACACGTAACCAACTTGGCTCTGGTACCAACTGTGGCAGAACCGCCTGAAACAGCATACTTACGGAGGCGCTCATCTTCTATCAGACACTAAGCACCTTGGAAGCAGGCTACAACGAGCGGTGTCCGTCGGGCACACCCCGAGGGAGAACCCAAAAGATCCACATTTTTCCCAAGGATCCAATAATGAGAACGAGTTACAATACCAGTTCATTTCAAACATCCGAGTTCCTTAAAAACTACATTATTACAATACCAAATACCAGAGTGCGGAATAATAAACAGCGGAATTTTTAAAAATAACAACTAGCGATAAGGGCGAGGATTCCGTCTGAGCCCACCAGAAGGATCCTCCACACAAAGGTACTCTTCAAGCATCACCTGCAACAGGGGTAAATAAACCCTGAGTACACAATGTACTCGCAAGACTTACCCGACTAGTGAGAATAACTTCTTGACTCCAAGGAATATGATAGGCTTTATGGTTTGCTGGTTTTCGTTAGCAAAAGCAACGCTAATAGTGAGTCCTTATTTATGTCTTATTATTATCCGTATTAAATTATCATCTAGCCAGTCTATATAAGCACCTGTTCTACTTTCAAGCAAGAGTTGAGCAATCAGTTCCATGTCTTCTCCTTTTAACTTTCAGTTCTTACTACGATGCTAGAGTTAAGACAGGTCGTACCGACTCGGCAGCGATTCGTGAACCAATGTGCCCAGTTGGGTGCCCCAAAAACACATGCCCCGCTTGTACCCCAGGCACAAGAAGGACTAACCCATCACTCCCCTGTCCCGGGTGTCCAGGTCCCCGTTGAAAGGTCCTTGTTTGGTTTTGGTAATTGAGTGACAACTTAGGTGGACTAATTGTGTTTATGTGAGATACACAGGTGATTAGTCCACAGGTACATGTGTGTGAGCAACATATGCCATGAAGGTGAAAATGGCTTGGAGATGTTGCAAAGCTCACACATGTGATGATGAAGGAGCTTAAATGCACATGAGACATGACATTGAGTCATGTGATCAAGGTGGAGAAGATCAAGACAAGACTTGGCTTGATGGACCGGTTGCAAGCGTGAAGGGCAAGTCAAAGGCTTTGGAGTGATGGACTGCGTGGCGGTGAAGCTTGAGCAAGACTTGGCGCCGATGGACGATGGCAACGGTGAAGAGCAAGTAAAGTCAAGATCGATGAACCAATGCGATCATGTGATGATATGAAGTGGATCATATCATTGTTGATCATGTTGGTGCATGTGTTGCATCGACATTGAAGGAGATGGAATGGAATGCGCAAGGCAAAGGTATAACCTAGGGCATTTCATTTCACCGGTCATAGGTGTGTACAGAAGTTTATGACCGGGTTTAGGATAGATGGCCGTACTATCAAGAGGAGCAAACTTGTTTGCATATTGGTCATCTAGTGCCACTCGAGTGATCTAACTTTGCATTGTCGCTAGGATCGAGTGGCGTGGCAAGTTGAGTGGCTAACATCCTTTGGGAAATGATTGTGAAAAAGCTAACACACATACACATGGTGGTGTACACTTGGTGGTGTTGGCACATTTATAAAGGAGGTGGTGTTTGTAGGGGTGAGATGGGTTTTGGGTCCCTCTCATTGCGCCGGATGCAAATTCTTGTGGTTAGCACACTTGAGCAATGGTGAAGAGAATGGAGGAGATGCCAGCGTCGGTCAAGTGACCGGACGCTGGATCCAAAAGCACCGGATGCTGACTGCCTGCGTTCGGTCACGCTGACATGGAGTGTAGCAGTAGCTGGAGAGTGACCGGACGCTGGTGCTGCGTCCGATCGTGTTCGACCGGACACGTCCGGTCATGCTCGGGAGCTTACTGGAAATGACCGGACGCTGAGGGTCCAGCGTCCGGTCAGTTGAAGCTGGTGCGTCCAGTCAGGTCAAGTGACCGTTGGAATCGGGACACATGGTCATCTACGAGCGACCGGACGCTGAGGTCCAGCGTCCGATCAACTCGACCAGAGCATCCGGTCGGCCCGACCGTTGCCCAGTGAAGGGGTAACGACTAGTTTAGCCCTTGGGGCTATAAATAGAAGTGGCCTTCAGCCATGGCTAGAGCTGAGCACCTCAAGGGACTTAGTGTCCATGCTTGTGAGTGCTTGGGAGCCCTCCATCACACATATACTTGATAGTGATCATTCGATTGTGTGAGTGAGCGATTCTAGTGCGATTGCATCGTGAGGTTGCATCGAGTGGCACTAGGTGATCGAGTTGCAAGCCGGTGGTGCTTGTTACTCTTGGAGGTTGCCACCTCCTAGACGGCTTGGTGGTGGTCTCCGTCGAAGCGCGCAAGAAGCTTGTGCGGCGCTCCGGAGAAGAGCTTGTGAGGGGCATTGTGCTCGCCCCGCGGGAGCCGCAAAGAGCAACTCTAGTAAAGTGTGTCATTGAGCTACCCTCACTCAAGGGGTAGGTTCTTGCGGCGCCCGACGTGCGGGCTTAGCGGGTGATGCTAATTAGCCGCCGAACCACCAAGTGAGTGGTCGACACAACGGGGACTAGCGTGTTGGCAAACACGTGAACCTCAGGAGAAAAATCATCGTGTCAACCTTATTCTTCCCGTTGGTTTGCATCCCCGTTACACAAGCTTGCAATTTCTTTTATACATATTAAGCTTGTGTAGTTGCTCTTGTAATTAGATAGCTTGTGTAGCTTGCTAATTACCTTCTTGCTTGTGCAGCATAGAAGTAGCTCCCTTGTGTGGCTAATTTGGTTTTAGTAACCTTGTTAGTCACATTGCTTAGTTTGTGTAGCTAAGTCTTTGCGCTCTCTAATTAGGCATTGGTTGCCTTGTTATTGAGCATTGCTAGTGAGCTTAGTTAGCTTTGTGCTTTTGCTTACTAGCATGTGTAGGAGCTCCCTTGTTGCTTAAAGTACTAGAGGCATAGGTTTGTGTGACCTTGCTCCTAGCATTGGTTAGGTGAGCTCTAGCTAGCCCGGCACCTTTGTTGCTTGATTAGTATCTTTGAAAGGTGCTAGAGAACATAGATAGAGGGGTGTAGTCTTGGCTAGACCGATAGTTATAATTCCGCACTTATTTCGGTTAGCCAACGCGATTAATTTTAGAAAAGACTATTCACCCCCCTCTAGTCTGCCATCTCGACCCTTCACCCGTCCAAACTTGGACTCCAATCCCCCACTCCTGAGTCCCGGACTCAGTGTGGTGTAAGGACCTCCACCATCTCCACCTCCAATCAGTCGGTCCGGAAAGAGCCGGATCCACAACAAGAGAGCAACAAGTCTTTCCTGCGCCCATACCCAAGTATGCGCTCGGGACAATAGATCTGTGACTTGCCTAGCGTCCATTGCAACGACCAGTCCTTAATCGACACGGATAGGGAAAAAGTGTAACCAAGTCATGCCCCGTTGGCCGCAGGACACAACCCCTTACACCCACCAGTACTCAAACCATATCCCTGCCTGGTCACCATTTCCTTTCCACCATTTTATCATGAGTGATCATATTTTATCACCTATTTGTGAGTAACGGCAGGTTACTCACGCTACCGATATCCTGAGCATAGCAGCTACTCGACCTGTACTAGTAGGACTCATGCATAGATATATTTATGCAGGTAGTTTCCATAAAATGCCTGTAACTTAAATGCACATCACACACACACACACACACACACACACACATATATATATATATATATATATATATATATATATAGTGATCATAAAAATATGGGTTATGCTCCAGGGCTTTCCTTGGGCAGGCGCCGGGTCAGCACCAACAGGCTCCTGGGCTCCCTCCTGCACGAGGATCTCCTCCTCGTACTCCTCGATCACTTCGTCGTACTCCGGCTCGCCGACAGGCACGAAGTCTATCAGCTTGTGACCTACATGCATGAAATGACGATGCAATGCTTAGGAATATAACAACAACAACTCTTAAAATAATAGTACATCGATTTCACTACTAAGCTAGTGCTACCGACCATGGTGCTAAGCTATCTGATAGCAAGTTTGAAATATGGCATTCATTATTATTATAGCAACTACAGATATTCTTACTCCTAATGTTGATTTACGCTATATACGATAAAGCAAGGGTAATAACTACTTTATTTAGCAACTCGTTCTAAGCCTATAAAATTTACAGCAAGTACATAATATCCTACGGAACCTACTATAAAATTTTCAAAGCTAAAACTATTACCGATTTGCCACAAGAATTCCTACAAATATTAATCTACATAATACTAAGCTTTCTAATTAGAATTTATGAGCCTATGATCATAAAAGCTAACTGTGAACTAACTACACTAACAGATAAACAGTATTTTTGTGAACCTAAAAAAACTTGGTTTCACTATTTTTGGACAACTACACAATTTACTACAATTTATCAAAGTTCAGCTAAAAACTATATTGAATAAACATTTACAATCTACTAGAAAATTGAAAAATTCGATCCCCAGCGTGGCCCAACAACGGCAGCGTGGCCCAGCAGCGGCAGGCGCACGCGACGCGAGCGTGCGGGCGTGGCCCAGCGCGGCAGCGTGGCCCAACAGCGACAGGCGCGCGCGACGCGAGCGCGCGGGCGCGCGCGAGTGGCGCGAGCGCGCGTGGCAGGCCAGCCCATGGTGGGGCGTGGCGCTAGCGCGAGCTGGCCCAAGCGGCTAGGCGTGGATGTAAGCACAGCGAGCACGAGAAGCTGGCCCAGGCGGCTGCGGCGCGGTTGCGTATTTTAGTGTATTCATCGAATTATTTTTCTACAAGAAAATGGCCCTAAAACACGTGTGACGCAGGGATGACGCCATGCTGACATCAACAAGCTAATAACAGCAGTAATGCACCACCGGCTGCTCTGCTTGCTCTGCTCTGCTCGGGCGTGGTTCCGCCGGCAACGGACCGGATGCTATAGGGCGGTAGAGCTTCGAATGAGGTGAGCAAGGCGATAAGCAGCTGGAGGAGAGGCTAGCAGTGCACTGAATTGGAATGGCATGCTCTGGTTCCGTGGCTTGTGGATGGCGCAGACCTCCCTGGCCTTTTGGAGCAGGCGGAGCGGTGATTTCAATTTGAAGCTCTGTGCGGCAGTCTGTGCAGCGAGGTGGGGATGGTTGCGCGGCCAGCTACCTAGCGGAGCCAAGGATGCGACGAATTTGATTAAAGTACTACGGTCACTGCAAATCGAAGGAAGGAGGTCCCGCCGGTCCAGGCGACAGTGGAGACAGGGGCTTTGGCACAGCTTGGCTCGGCACACATGGAGCTGTCAACGCCAAGTACCAACGCCCACGAATGACAAGGATAGCGAGGTACGCTCAAGGTGGCTGTCCGCACGGCCGACCCGCAAGGCGATGAAGCTCAGGCCTGCGTCATCGCGGATGGCGCTGGACAAGGAACCAGAGTGCAACACGATGCCGAAGTGACGGTGGCAGTAGGTGGTTGTCCCATGTGAGTGCAGCCGCGGTGAGTCAACGGGACCAGTGACGGGCGCGGCGATGGGTGGCATGTAGCGCGAGCAAGGTACTGCACGACACGATGGTGAGGCAGAGCTGATAGGACCCGCGCGCAGTGCGCTTGTGTGCGGTGGCAGGCAGCCGAGGCAGTAGTGGTGACTGCAGCCAGCGTAGCACCGTTCGAAATAGGTGACGTGCACGGTTTTTGAAGCTATCGCAAAATCCTAACCAATGGTCCAAACACCAAACCAATTCTTTTAGACGCAAGAGGGTACGTAAGGCTACCGACCCATGCCATGACATCATGCTACTTCTTATGCTGATCTCTCTACAAAAATTACCAAAAGTGGCTTCGTCGACCCATTCTTAAACTTACGCGGAATGATGTAACTCCGAACGGTTTCGCGTCGAATTCCAATTCCGACCTATTGGATGTACTAGCTTGCTATCCTCGTCCTTGACCGCACCATCGTCGACTATGAAGCACGTACTACAAACTTTATTAAAGCTCGCATAAACTTTCTATAGCATTTTCACAGGATAAAAATTCGCTCAGAATACTAAACAAGATTATACGACATGAAATGTAACATTTGTTTCTTGTTTCAGATGAATGTGTCAAGTGACGTATATTGATTTATACTCCAATTTACACACAGGTACAAACAAGTATGATGCTCATGCAGTGTTTTAACAAAATAGTACAATGTAACACCGAGGGTGTTACAATGATGGTGGTGTTTGTTCCTCTTTACCAGCTTGGTGTTACGGGCACTGAGCTCCAATGCCTCCGGTGAAGTCTTCTGAGCCACGAGCTCCTCCCATTGACTAGGAGTTATTTTGCCAAACTCGTTGTATTGAGTTAACCCCTTTTGGATATACTTCATGTTGAGCTTCGACCTCCAACGTCGGAATGACTCTCCCATCATCCTGAAAGCATTTTTTTACCAGTTCATGCTTACCCTCTGAAAATCTAAAATTGAGCTTCAGCTGCCTATCCCATAGTTCATTCTTTTTGTTCTCTGGTACATCTTTCTAGTTAGGGATTGCTAGGTTCAATTTATCTCTTACTAGGGCCCCGATCGCATTACGAAATTATCCTCTTAATTCCTTTGGCTCAAGGATCTCCCCTGCTGGCCCGACCTCTGTTATCACATAGCATGCCTTATCTAGATATAGATTTCCTTTTCTATCCCCTCGTTTCCTCTTAGGCTTGGTAGTCATGGTTGTGTCTTGAGGTTGTGGAGCAGAGGCATCGTGATCTGTCTCTGTGGCTGTTGCCTCTGCTCTCCTTTCCTCTACTCTGTCTTGTCCAGCGAGATGTCGCGGACGTCGACATCATCTTTTTTGAGTTTCAGGAGGGACTTGTATATACGATAGGTCAAAGTGTTAGCAGAGGTAACATAGCCAAAGCTTTAGCAAAATTTACAAGCTAAGGCTTTTTCCCTACCTCCTTGTTCGGGTCAAAATCCTTGTCCAAATCTTCCTCTGTTGGCCTCCTTCTGGCTTCACATGGGAAAGGATCCTTGGGACTTACATATCCCTTTTCTGAGTCCTCCTCATCATCATCCTCTTCTTCTTTGCCTTCAGCAGCCTCTCCTTCTATTCCTTCTGCTCCCCCTTCCTCCTCGTCACATAGCTCCTGAGTAAGCATCACTTCTAGATCCTTTTCTACCTCATTATCGAACTACTCCTGAGTAAGCTGGTCCTCTAGTGCTTGCTCCTCATAGTTTGGCTGCTCATCATGCTCGGGGCATCAGGCTGCACTGTCTGGTGTCCACGACATTATTTCGCACTTTGTTCTAATAGATGCAAGAAAGTGTGCTTTAGGTACGTGAGAAGGTATAAGAAATCAAAAAGGTCTATAAACGAGAAGTAGCAGTAGTAGAGGCCTCAGAAACGTATCAATCATCATCTGATCTTGAACTTGGAGCATCAAGACATCATAACAGAGAAGAGAGAAGGTAATGTAGGGGCGGCTGCTAATGATGCCAAGTTCCTCACAAGTTCTTGATCATCAGCTCATATTCCATATAATGTTTGGACTTAGACAATTTCATCATCGGCAAAACAAAGGAGAGGAGAGGAGAGGGGAGATCTGGCAAAAAAAAGCAACAACTACTTAGCAAACATAGAGAGGAAAAGGTGTAAAAAAAGCAGTTGCTGCTTCCCAAATATAGAGGATAGGAAAAATAGCCAAAAAATAGTTAACTGCTGCCACATGGTTGGAATACCCCTGCAGATCAAAATCTGGTAACTTAGATGTGGTAAATAATGGATTAGAGTAGAGGAGGAGTAATAGTATATAGAGTAATAGTAGAGGAGTAGAGTAGAGGAGGAGTAGAGAAGTGTAGTAGCCAGTAGTTAAGAGCAGCAGCCAGCAGCTAGGGAAGAGAGTAGAGTAGCAGACAGCTAGTAGGAGTAGGAGTAGCTAGCAGTAGCAAGTAGAGTAGTAGTAGTTCAGTAGAGTAGAGTAGTAGTAGTAGTTTAGTATAGTAGTAGTAGTATACAAACAGTTGTATCCAAAATAATTAGCTATAAGCACCAGTTCATTAAGAATTATAAGATAAAACAGTGTCATCCTAGGAAAACATAGGTATTTGGGAAAAATGAAGTGGAGTAAGTAACAAAAATAATAGGGTTAGAGAGCAGTTAACACGTAAAATGGAACTTATATGTTTTAACCTAAGTTTATATTAACAATTGTTGACACCGTTTTTTGCACGTGTCAAAATGATCAGAGTGGGCTAATCGGCAGAGGAAAGTTACTATGTACGCTGACAGCCGATGAAAATCATCTTGTAAAGATGGTTGCCGATGAATGGTGGTGATCGATGGAAAGGTTGATTTGGACTCGGGCGTTGCCGATAAGGTTGGAGATGTTATTGTCGATGCCGATGAAGGAAGGCTTGAAGGACTACTGCCGATGAAACAGGAAGTATGCCGATGGAAAGGAGGACGGTGAGATTTCCATCGTAATTGAGGCGGACAGGGAAATAGATAGGAGTTGATTTCCTTTTCTATATTTGTTAGAGTATGATTCATGTAAGAGTCACGTGTTTCCTTAGATATGGGCTTGGTGTCCTAGTTGTGTTTGGTTATGTCTCTTTAGATCAGGGTATAAATATAGAGTGAGGGGCAATGTAATAAAATATATATCAATCAATATCAAAACCAATTTTTACTCCTATTTGCATCTACTAACTTTTCGGCGACTTCGTCAATTTGCATATTTTTTCTTTTTACGAGTTCTCATTAATTCGGCGAGTTGCATAGCAGTGTGACCTTCGGCGATTCTCGAGTTCCGCGTGAGTACCTCTTGGTCGTGACTTCCGAGCGTATCACTGTTGTCAGGACCAAAGTGCTCGTATCTTCATCCTTGTCGATTAACAGGTCAAATCGACTGGCACGCTTTGGATATCGATTCGGGTATTAGCCCTTTGTGTTTGCAGATCCACTTTTGCATCAACACATCTTTTGGCACGCTCGGTGGGACCAATCAATCCGATCAATATGTTCAATTCTGAGATCAATTCAGAGAACATTATTGCGGTATCAGAAGAAGATCTTAAGGAAGAGCAGAGGCAGGCTATGGAAAAGGCTGTAGAAGAATACAGGCAGCTTTGTCTGAAATCGTTTAGCCTAAACAAGAGTGGACAAGTCATCCAGAAGCAAGATTTGCCGTTGCCTCAGCAGGTTACCTTTGACTCCAATCCTGGTAAACTTCAAGAGATGGTTAATTCTGCAGTAAATCATGCTTTGATTAATCATTCTAATGTGTTGTCCAATACTGTTCATAATGATGTGGTTCAAACTCTCAAAGAAGGACAAGCGGCACCGCATTACGTTGGGCCTGCCTATCACCAACCAGAGCTGGCATTTGTCAATACTCCATCGGCTCCCTCGGCCGTTGTGGGTATAGAAGTTACTTCCCCTTCAGTATCGGCAGGCTTACCTAAAATTCAATCTACACCGATACGATCAGATCCGGTACTACCAGGAGGACGAGTTCAGCTTAATACAGATCTATCGGCATCAGCTATGTCAGGCCCTGTGTCTCAGAATAGCCAGATTCCTGCTAATTGGTGGGGATATGGTATGCCTCCGGAGTCATCTACTTTCAGTCCTGGGTTGCCTCAAGTGTTTGATGTAGTAGGAAAAGCTCCTATACCATCGACTGTTTCGCCGATGGCTCAAGTGCCTCAATATGCCACAGCAACTACTGTGCAACCAACTCTAGGAGGTTTCTAGATGCCTTTGGTTTAAACACCCAATTCAAGTCCATCGGCAAGCTTACTGCCGATGCAGCAGAAAGCCCCTGCTATGAGTCAAACTGGGGTTCAGTTCATGCCTCAAGCTGGTTATAATTATCCAACAATGTCAGCAAATTACCAGCCATCGGTAAGTTTTGTACCGATGAGTTCTAATAATGGTTGGTCAGGACAGTTACCTGTTCAACATACAGTTCAGCAAAATCAGCAGGTTGCAGGGATTCAACAAGGTCATATGCAAGCTGGTTTCCAGAATCAAGCATCGGCAGCTCAGCCGATGAATCCTTTCCAACAGGTTAATGGACCACAAGTAACGGCAAATATGCCGATTGCTGGAGATCATGGGCCACAAAGATATGTGGAGGGATATCAGCAGGTACATCCTGTAGAAATTCAGCCAGTTCGTCAGCAGGAGGCTGGTGCTTTTTGGGCCGATAAGATAGCAGAAATTATGAAGGATCAGTTTGGGATAAAGCCCAAGGTCAATACTTATTCTTATCGGACTCCTTACCCTCCTGCATATGATTTTATTCCTCTCCCAAATCGGTACAAGGTACCAGATTTCACTAAATTCTCTGGACAAGATGATACATCAACAATGGAACACGTCAATCGCTTCATTATTCAATGTGGAGAGGTAGCTAGCAGAGATGAATTAAGAGTTCGATTATTTTCATCATCTTTGTCTGGATCAACATTTACATGGTTCATTTCATTACCACCAAATTCTATTATTACCTGGGCTGATCTAGAAAAACAATTTCATAAGTATTTCTTTGCTGGAATCCATGAAAAGAAGCTTACCGATTTAGTAAAATTGAGACAGCGTAATGATGAATCGGTAGAAAGCTTTGTGCAAAGGCTACGAGATGTAAAAAAATAAGTGCTACAGCCTGGTGCTGGATGATCGGCAGCTTGCCAATTTGGCTTTCCAAGGGTTATTGCCACATCTCAAAGACAGATATGCTTCTCAGGAGTTTGAAAGCCTCAGTCATCTCGTGCAAAGGATCTCTGATCAAGATACTAGGGTTTTTGAACCTAAAAAGAATTGGAGTAAAAAAGTATCATTTGTTGAAGAAGTAGGAGATTCTGATTCTGATGAAGAACCAGTTATCGGCTTAGCTGAGTGGGTTAAGAATAAAAAGCCGATATCTTGTCCCTTTGGTCAAAAAGAGCCAGAAAAGTTTACCTTTGATATCACCAAGGCCGACAAGATATTTGATCTTCTGCTTCAAGAGGGCCAAATTAAGCTGTCACCTAATCATGTTATCCCATCAGCAGAAGAGTTGAAGAAGATCTTGTACTGCAAATGGCATAATGCAACTTCACACAGTATAAATGAGTGCAAGATGTTCAGGCAACAGTTACAATCGGCTATTGAATCTGGGAGAATTAAGTTTGGTAATTCCAAAGCCTAGAAGCCGATGAAAATTGATCAACACCCTTTTCCAGCAAATATGTTGGAGGCCAAAGGGAAGACCAAGGTATTGATGTCAGAGGCTGCTGAGAAAAATGCATCAGTGGATCCCCAACATCGGATAACTACCGATGATGCAAAAAGTAAGGGCTTGCTGGGAGAAAGCAGTAGTACCAAAAATCCTCCTCGACCTGGCATTGTGATTACTCATCGAAGGCAGTAGGAGGGGTTGGCGTCAGCGTGAGGACCGATGTCGACAACAGCAAGAAGAGAGACATCGGGAAGAATGGTATCGGCATAAAAATCATTGGAGGTGCCCGTTTTTCATCCATTGCTAGGAAGAAGGTATTAAATTGCCAACTGTTGAAAATTGCCCTGAGTGCAATGGTTATTATGGGGTCAATCGGTCAGAAAGGAGGTTTCAACCTAGCAATCAGGGTTTATTTATCAATGAGCCGATCAGAGGCAGAACATCAGTGCATGATCGGCTGGGGGGCAGACTTAGTGTACATGAGAGGCTTGGTAAACGCTGGATATTTTCCAAGGAATCAAGAGGAACTTGAGGAGATGGCAAACGCAAGAGTTCCCGATGAAGAAATATTTTACAGGGACCCTAATATACGCCGTGTAGAATCAACTAGGACCTGTTATCAGCCGGTTTGGAAAACCAAGTTTCCTCGATGGTGCCCGGAGGGTCTGACAAAGACACAGAAAAGGAGGATGCAACGTGAGCATCAGGAGGATTTATACCGAGAGGAAAATTCCTCCAA
>NW_027097113.1:0-10839 GCF_019320115.1 Miscanthus floridulus | reverse complement strand
ATTAAGTGGACCATCACACAGAAGTGACATATGAATGGATGACACGATTGTGGGTGCTCCAAGGGCATGTACAATCTAGCGGCGAGACACTAAAATTTTCTCTTGCCAGTTGCCACCATGTTAGAGAACTTTTTAGCACAAATCCATGCAATGGATAGGATCTAGATATAAAAAAAATGCATACATGTGAGACCCATAAATAAACAAACAAAGCAAAACACACGAATTTTCATGTTGTGTTCCCATATCCTCAAACTGAAACAAATGAAGTGATTTCTTTATTCTCTTAACATTCCTCTCTTCGCCGGTCTCTCAACCTTTCTCTCCTCCTGATTCCTTTTCTTAGGTATCTATCTACATGTACAATGGCTTAGAGCATCTCCAAGAGTTCTACTGAAACTCACTCTAAATCGTCATTTAGAGAGTCATTTGTATAAATCTCGCTTTCACTCTCTAATAATTTTTGTGTATCTTGTGTTCACTCTATAGAGTCATTATCGTTTTCTTTCTTTGGCTAGCGACAAATCCGTAATACAAGATTAATACAAGATTAAGAAGAAGTTAGAAGGTTTACACGTCCAACATCACATCACGGCAAGGTGCCATAAGCGATGGGATTGAACACGAACACAAGGCACCGCAAGGCGGTGGAACGCACGCTGTCGTACCTAACTAAGAAACTAAATGTGCGCCCGACGGGCTTGCGATGTTGAACGAATCCGTGCTCAAGGCGCCTGCGCCGCCACCCACCTCCCGCGAGCACCAACCATGGGGAAGAGCTCCCGCATTGCCTCGCGCTTGAACGACGATAACGGCTCTTGGAACGTCTCGTGGAACCGAGTTGTGATGGTACGTCAGGTAATACAAGATTAATATATTGGGATAACTAATTAAAGAAGCTATTGGATAATATTTTTTCACTAATTAAAATGTCTATTCAAGGAAATAGAGTCTCTTGTAGTTAGTCTTAAAACCGGAAAGAATCTAGAAAAATAGATTCTTAGTTCTCCTAGCATGGTTGCACATGACATCATTCCCGAGAGGGAGAGGTGAGCGCATATACATCAAACGTCATTCCGGAGAGGGAGAGGTGAAAATCCAGCTGATCCATCCACCACTAAACCCAATCATTAACCTTAGTGAACACATTATATTGTCCACGTACTCCATACAATTGTAGTATAATAATATAATAACTAACGCGTCAACGGACGATCCTCAAAAATATATATATAATAGCTAATATGAATGACGATGCAACGAAAATAAATAAACCAGCTAGACCTAGCATTGCTTGGGTATATATAATAATATATTATCTAATATACATGAGGCCATGCACGCATACGTACTCCATCAAGTCAACTGCTTGACGAGAAGCTCGACGAGAAGAGGGAGGCAGGTGGCTTTCATCTCCTCGAATCCACGGGTCTCCATGACCGCCTTCATACACCCAGGGCGAGCCATGAATTCCAAGCACGCTGCCTTGAGAGCCTGGCACCGGTGCTCCTCCGCGGCCACCAACGTGGCCGCCACCGTGCCGACGTCGATGCGCCTGCACAGCGCCTCCTCGCACATCTGCTTCAGCCTCTCCAGCTTGTACCTGTGCGCCGCCGCGAGCAGTCCCCGCGCCATCTCCACGCCGTCGCCGTCGTCGCCGTCCTGCTCCAGCTCCTGGGGAAGCGCGTCGGTGTACACGAAGTGGAGCATCGCCTTGAAAACCTTCGGCTCCATGCCTTTGATCTTCATCACGCGGCGGGCGGCACCCTCCTTCTCCTTCTGGTGCTGCTGGTTAGCGCGAGCAGCTCTGCTTCCAGCACCGGCGACCGCGCCGCCAGCAGCCAGCCGTGCGCGTCGAACGTCTCCCCGGCGACGTCGATGACCACATCCGCTCCGTGCTTCTGCTTCCACAGGAGACGTCCGGTGCCCTCAAGGACGTGATGTCGCACCTGATAGCGAAGCGGTCGTCCGCTCCGTGGTTCTGCTTCCTCGTGCAAGTCTTTCCACTTGAGGGCACCGGAATTCTGCTCCGCGCCGCCAGCAGCCAGCCGTGCCAGTCTCTGATAGCGGTGATGTCGCACCTGATAGCGAAGCGGTCGTCCTTGAGGGCACCGGACTCGTGCAAGTCTTTCCACTTGACGAAGCCGTCGAATCCGATCGGAGCAGTCGTTGATCCGGTCGGGATCGGACCACTCGGTGGGTGCAGCCAGAAGGCGCATAGTTCTTTCGAGCGGCTGTACCCGGGCACCGGGTCCCCGGCCTGATCGAGCAAGCTGAACTTGAACTGGACGGGATCGGTGTGCGGGGGGTGGTGGTGCTGGCCCCGCCATGGACGAGCTCGAGGTACAAGGAGATGCAATCATCGTCTCCTTCTTCCTGACGGCGGCCATTGGGGAAGTACAAGATCCGCCAGCTGTAGCCTGCCACCTCGAAAGCCTGGGACGGTGCCCACCACGCTTGGGGGAGCTTCCTTGACGCCGAGTAGCCGTCGATGGTGAGCTTGTGGGAGCCGCTCACTTCGCGCATGAAGATGGTGGAGGCGGAGCGCGAGAGCTGCCGCGCAGCAGACGACAGGGCGAGAGCCGCCATGATCGACGACGGACGTACGTACGTACGTGCAAACCTGCCGCCGCGACGGCCGGACGGAGCGGAAAAAGCACATGGATAATAAGGCTCGTTTGGCATGGCTTCTCCACCAGCTTTAGGAGCTGTTTGGAGCCGTTTTCTACCAAACGGGGTAAAATAAAATAGCTTCACTTATGAAGCCCCTAAAAACATGTTCTAACAGTGATTTGGGGTGGGATGGAGCCAAAAAAAAATGGCTTCTCCCGGCTCCTCCTCCAGGCCCCTAAAAACATGCTCTCGCAGGGAAGCCATTTTGCCAAACGGTTTACCAAAACCGCTTCAGCTCCACCGGTGGAACTGTCCGTGGAACTGAAGCAAAAAAAAATATTTTCACTAGTGAAGTGAAGCCCTACCAAACAGGGCCTAAATCTAGGTGATTTTGGTGATGGTTGGTTGCATTCACTACCGGAAAACGTCCTTTGCCGAGATCCTAGATTTTTGCCGAGAGCAAAAACGCGGGCTCTCGACAAAGAAAACGTTTGCCGAGAGCGGCTCTCGGCAAACACCAGCCGTCGGCAACTGACAGGATCGTCGTGGGCCTGCCTCTCGACAAGCAACAGCTCTCGGCGAGGTGGGCCGTTTTGCCGAGAGCCGCGCTCGGCAAAAAATACCCGTCGGCAAAACAGTCCTTTGCCGTAGGCCGCGCTCTCGGCAAAATCAGGCTCTCGGCAAAACATTGCCGCGGGCCCATAGCCGTGACTTGCCCTGACGACATCACCGCTTTGCCGAGAGCCCCTCCGTTACTGCTCTCGGCAAACCTCTTTGCCGAGCGCCGCTCTCGGCAAATATTTGCCGAGAGCCCCTCCCAGGCTCTCGGCAAAGGTGGTTTCTATATTTCATGTGCATGTGTTTCTCTTCTCCTAACTCTCTCCAAATAAATTATTTTTTCTTTCATATGCTCCAAACTTTTTTTCTCTATAGACATACTACAGGTTGTACTCAATATTAAAATTTTGTGTATTTTTGTAATTATTTGCTATATATAATTAATTAATTGCATTTCAAGGAGGTTTTTTAATCGATTAAAATTTGAACAGCGATTGATTTAAACACGGGAAAAAATTAAGTAGAAAATGATATTCATGCTATTTATGCATTATTGAGGGCAAATAACATCTTGTTGATGTTTTTTTCACCTTTCATTTTACGAATCGAAGACCACGAACATATGTCACCCAACGATTTAAAAATTCTTAAAAAAGGAAACGAAGTCGGAAAATTGTGATATTTGCAATGAAGCCATGGTATCACACTTGGAGGCTGTGGTAAAAAATTGAAAATGTTTCGCACAAGTGGTTGCGTATGATTCTTACAATCTGAGACATCTCCGAATAAGTTTCATAAAGTTGAGAATGATCCATTAGGATTTTCAAACAATGTCACGGTCGAATTAGTTCTGGAGTTCCAAACTTTTTGTATAGCCATTAGAGAGCATAAGTTGTAACACGGCAAAATTTCGTATTTTTTCAGAGCTATTTGCTGTTTATTAATTTTTTTTTGGATATTATTTGCCGAGAGCTTCAGGGAATTGCTCTCGACAAAGGCTCTTTGTCAAGAGCAACTAGGCCCGCTCTTGGCGCAGATTTCTTTTTTTTACCTGGCCTGGATCAATGGTTTGCCGAGAGCTGGCTCTCGGCGAAGAGGTTTGCCGAGAGCTGCTCTCGAGATTTAATTTTTTTTTTAGAAATATCATTTTTTGTTCAGTTTGCCGAGAGCTACTCTCGGCAAATAATAATTTTTATTTTTTTAATATTTTTTTGTGCAGTTAGCTAGTTAAAAAATTCGAACGAAATTTGGAAAAAAAATAACTTTACCGAGAGCCGGATATGGGGGCTCTCGGCAAAGGGGGAAGGTTTGCCGAGAGCCTCCCAGATCTGGCTCTCGGCAAAGTGGCTTCACCACTTAACCATTTCGGCGCAGCCCCGCAAGCCCCGCAAGGTGAACCGTTTCGACCGCAGCCCCGCCGCAGCCCGCCACGCCCGGCTGCGCGCGCTGCCGCCGCCGCTCCGCCCGAGCCTCGCCGCCGCCGCAGCCCGGCCAGCCCGCCCCATCCCGCCACGTCCGCCCGCGCGCGCCGGTGGCGGCCGCCGGCCCGCCCCAGCCCCGCCATGCACGGCCGCCGGCGTCTTGCCCCCGCACGCCAACGACGCAGTCATTCGTCCCGCCCCCACAAGCAGAGGAGCGAGGAGGAGTGGCGCGCCGTCCTCTCCCCCAAGCAGTTCTGCATCCTCCGCCAGAAGGGCACCGAGTCAGTACTCTTCCTCACTCCTCCTTTTTCCCTAAGCGACTGCGGCGGTCTGGTGCCTTGTTCTTCCGTCGCGGCCTGCGCGAACCCCCGGCTGCTGGAGGCTGAAACCATCCCCCTCCCGCACCTAACCGTGGTACAGCTATTACCGCGTTTCCTTGTAATGGATTATTCTTTCTTCCTCTGTTGTGGAATTTGGTCGCCATGGATAACCCCAGTTCCCCACACTGCATGAACTGGGGTGAGTGCGCCTTAGGAGTCAGGAGGGGTGGAGGTGGAACAATAGACTGTCAGAGGCAAGAACCTGAAAATGCTAGCCACTGTATTAGGGTGGTGTTTTTTCCCCTGTACTCCTTCCGATTTCTGTGCGTTCAGATTATACGCATTGACGATTTCCACAATGAACATTTTGATATCAGATTATGAGAATATGAGCTGTTCGTGCCTTTGATCTTGGAGGAACGCCTACTTATAACATTAACAACTGATGCTTTCTCATCATTGTTTTATGACTTCATCCTTGTTCTTACCTAATATTTCCATAACTGAACTTGATGAATCTAGCTTAGGAGTTGAGTTTTGTGTTTCTAGTTGTATGTTACTCCTACATGTTAAATGCTATGATATGATAAATAATTTAGCTCCAGTTTACTAATTATGGTCTTCAAAGTAGTTGACATAGACCTCGTACTGCTTTCCTATTTGTTGTCCCCCCATAAACCAAGATTTACTTTGGTACGATCATAGCTATACTAAGAGTAAGATTGATTTGAAAACTTCTGCAAGAACCTGATTATGGCAAGAACTATGTCAGTATACAACAGTGTGTTTTTTTGAATTAAAGGACCAGGAAAATATTTTTCAATCATAGAAATGTGTTAGTGACGCTCATTGATCCAGTGTGTGTGTTAATTTTCTGCTCTTTGGATAGCTGGATCTAAGGATTTTTCCCCCTGTATTTTGATTAGTGTTTGTTGCACTATTTGTTGGGAGATTTAAGGTTTGTGGTGTTCCTTTCCTACTGTGTTGGTTTATGCCAAACGGTTTCTGAAACCTTAATCCAAAGATGACCTCTTGCTTTAGTTCGGCTACACGCTGCCTCTTGAGAAGCTGGAACTCCTTGTACTCTTCCTGGGCCGAGATGATGGCCTTCACCTTGTCAATGACGTCTTCCTTCACCTTGGTGCAAGGGTTCACCCCTTTGCTGGGGATCTGGGACAGGTGGAACTTGAGCCTGCTGATGCCGCCGTTGAGAACCTTGTGACAGAACCTGCACCTGACCTTGTTTCCATCCAGCTTGTCGCAGTACTCCCAGCAGGCGTCTCTCTCCCGCACTGGGGCAGTGGACAGTGAAGAACGTGCAGGAAACAGGAACGCAGCACATTAGCATTGATACATGAACGTTTTGGGTTATAGATGGTGCAATCAGAGCAGGGAAATTACTTTATGGTGTGGCAGCAGGGCTTCAGACTGGTATCTGCAAATGAATAAATGTAGGGTCCATAAATGTATTAGTTTCCACATAAAAAGAAAACTGCTCCTGATGAAATGCAGGTATCGTAACTGATACAGGGCATACTCTCGGATCAGCTAGAGCTAGAGTTAGCTAACAACTGGTTAAAGGTTTAGCTAAAAATTAGCCCATCTATTAGCAATTAGCGCATTTTCATCAATAAACATATTTGGATCGTATCTAGCCCCCATATCATTTCAGGAAGCTAAAAACTTTAATAATATTCAGAAATATGCATTTTCATCAATAAACATATTTCATCAACTTTCTGTGTGCCAGGAAAATAAGAAATAGTACAGCTGAAAACCATACCAATTCACTTACATACCCCACTCAACTGTGTATTCGTCATAGCTAGGTAGGAGTACACTGTTTCTGTTCCTGCCGCCCTATCATTTTCGTTTAGTTCTGTCTTTTTTTCTTTTACCGATGTGAATCAGAATGAATATGTTATATGATGTGCAAGGTACGCATAGGGATCAACCTATATTGATCTAGTGTACCATGCATGCATCTGCAGACCTAGTGTATTAGTTAGAGTAGTAGTTGTAGTAGTGTTAGTAGTAGTTAGTAGTTGTAGTAGTGGTATTAGTAGTAGTTAGTAGTTAGTAGTTGTAGTAGTGGTATTAGTAGTGGTAGTAGTAGTTAGTGTAGTAGTAGTTGTAGTAGTTAGAGTAGTAGTAGTTGATAATTAAGCTGCATGTGGTTCCTTGATATATATGTGGTTGTCGGCCAAATCTTTTAGAGGTCGCATCTCAGACATGCATTACGAGGCGCGGCTCCAGGCCATCATCGATTAATGTGCCGTCTACGAGCTTCGGAAGGTAAAGAAAGAAGATGCAAGATTAATGCATCTGACCAAAGAGCGGTACCTGAAGGTAAATATACAACATCAATATTGATTTCTTCTGAGATTGGGTAGGCTTGAATTGTTCTTATATCTGTCAATGTACTTGATGTCGTACAGGTGCCTCCTGGCTGGTGCGCCAATAAAACGCGGGTCTGGCAGATGATGGTTGACAGGTGGGTGAGTGGCAATTGGGCGGATAACCACACTGTCCTCTGGGAACGACGTTTGCTGATGCCAGGTGTATCACACCACCAGGGCAACCTTAACATCCACGAATTTGGGGCTAGATGGGTACGTGACTTGGTGTAGCTTCATTTATTCTTTCAGACGTTTATTCCTGTATGATTTATAATCGTCTTGTTGTTTTTCTCGTAGTCGGCTGCACATCAAAACCAGCCATGCGGAGAGCTCAAGTCATGGGTTCTGGCCCACAAGGGCAAGGCGATAGACAACATCAACTAGAACCCGGACGACCCAACCGAGTCATTCACCAACGAGAGCATCCCCGAGCGCATCAGTCAATACACCGAGGCGGCAAGGGGAGTCCATGGGGCAAACTGGGATCCGCACACCGTGGACATTGACGGCGACATCGTCATGAGGGTGGGAGGAGGAAAGAAGCATGGGCGGTACCTCATCGGCAACAGCACGCTCGACCCGCACACCACTCCCACTCTCTCACAGGTCCGGACAAGCAGCATGAGCGATAGCGTGCCCATACGCCCAAGGCAGGACACTTCGACGCATCGTGTGGCAGCACTACAGGTTATTTCTGTTTTATTCGTCGTTCATTGGTTTTACATTCCTCGAAATTGCTTGTAATAATGCGGTGAAAAATTATAGGCTCAGGTGCATGCGCTCGAGGAGCATAAGGCTAGGGTGGAGGAAGAGCGACAGAGGGAGCGAGAGGCCGAGTGATAGAGGTGGGAGGCCGAGCGGGCGAGGTTTGACGCCTTGGCTCAGTACGTGGCAAGTCTTGGCGTCACGATGGGTCGTCCAGCGCCACTAGAGCTGTTCGCTCCTCCACCGCCTTACCCATACCCACCTTACTCATACGTGAGTTCAACTTCTCTAACAAAAGCTCTTTACTGTACATGTTGGTCATCGTGCCGTTGATGTGATGGGAGGCCTTCGTGCCATTGATATATATGTGTGCCGGCCATCGTGCCATTGATATGTGGTGGGCGGCCATCGTGCCGTTGGTTTTCTTGCAGGTTTTGGAAACCCCACCGTGCAGGGGAGGTGCTGCCGAAATTTTGATGTGTCTAGGCTTAGATTACAATTTTATACCTAGTTCTGCAAATTTTGACTTGTCTACACTTAAATTACAATTATATGCCTTAGTATTACTATAATTACTAATTTTTATTCTCCTTTGTGCAGAATCAATCGGCGGGTTCGAATGATGTGCCTAAGCAGCCGTCGTCGGGAGAGTCGTGGCACCAATCGTATCCACAACTTCCGCCGCATCAGCAGCCGTCGGAAGGGTCGGGGTACCAGCCGTATCCACACCTTCCGCCGCAGCAGCAGCCGCCGTGCAGATGTGTTTATTGTATAAAGAATACATGGTTGGAAAAAAACATCAGACAAGGATTGTTCATGTATCGGCAGACGGATTATGTGAAATTGTATATGGAAATATTGTAATGAAAATTGTGAGGACCCACATGAATATGGTTCGCTTCAAGTAGTAACGAGTGAATAGATCACATGTAACGAGTCAAACTCGTCTTAATATAGCATGCCCATTATTGCAGACGTCTTTAATAGCACCATGAATAAGAAAAATGCCTCCAGGGAAGCTCGGATAACTCTTTGCTAAGCAGTTTTACCCTTTGGCAATTAAGTTAACTACCACTCCTGTAAAGAGAATGTTAAGGCAATTTAGGTCTTATTTATTTAAAATAATTAGGGAAAATAACTCTTGGGAAATAACCGAAAATGTTTTGTTACCAGTGAACCAAGCCATGCAAACTCTTGGGAATAAAGCACACGCAATGGATCCACCTAAAAATATTATTTATGGTACTTTGAATAGAAATTTCTCCACCTTTATAGCCCGGCTTGGTCCTGTGCCGGTGTGACCATGGCTTGGTCCTATGCCAATGCATGATATCAAGACATGGCATGCACGAGAATGAGCACGCGGACACGGTCTTGTGCCGCTGCATGGGCCTGTGGAAGCAGCGCGAGTGCGAACAAGACGTTACAGAGTGCTTATAAAAAGGCATGAACAAGACCAAATGGTTGCAAGTACGCATCCATATCACATCACTTCATTGCTACTTCCTGGTTAGTCATTCGTACTACAGACAACACGAAATGGAGGGAATAATAAAGGAATCTTGGGAGGAAGAAATTGAGGACAAAATGCAAAATGGAATGGGCATCGGCAAGGGAAAGGATGGAAAGGTAATAGCTTGCATGAATCCATTTTGTTTTGTTTTGATTGTGAGTTTTGTGATGAGTATACTAACAAAGTTTCAAATCATAAAGAAAGAAGATGTATTAAACTGGCGGTACTGGCATGGAATACAAATTTATGAGGACCTATGACTGGTAGACGGTGAGTTACCACCCCTATTGGCACGGAATGGATCAACCAAGGGTCAGATAACCAAGGTGAGTGGTGATCCTCAAGACTTTAGTTAGTTAAAGGGAATATTATATAGAGGTTGTGAGAGGTAACAGTAGGTGCTGATTAAAATCATGCAGGATGAGGTAGAGGAGGAAGGGGAAGAGGCAACAAGTAAGAATCGGAAGAATAGATAAAATAGACAAAACAATTTGAGCAATAAGTGCATTGATGTACTGAAAGGTAAATGTTGTGGCCGCCGGCGCCGTCCGCCAATCGCCCGGTCAATATCATTGTCATCGCCTCGTGGGGGTGCCAAATCCAGTTGCGGAGTGCTAGAAATAGGCATGGTAAAAAAGAATATTTGCATTCAAGAGCCACAGATGGTTGCGGACCACACAATTTTGAAGGGTGAAATACTCATGCATGTAATTAATTATAAGTGTTAGGTAAATGTTCATGCATGTAATTGATTATAAGATGGAAAGGCGTGTTGTTTACTTGAACAATACACAATTGTATGCATGCAATTACTGTTCATATTTTGACTAACTTTCAAACTAGGTCAGCCTCATCAACATTTTCATCATCAACATATTCATCATCATCATCTGAATTCCTATGAATTTCTATGAATTTGTGGGTGAAAGAAACAAATATACGGATGAAAGGTGAGTTAGCAATGAGAACAGGAAACTATCAAGGGATGAGTTATGAAGAAGACCAAACTGCTTTAAACTCAACACGATTATTGCAATTAAAGGAGGGAGGTAAATATAAAAAGGGCTATCTTCTGCTTGGTCTATGCCTTTGCATGGGCTCCAGAGATGCCCTGCCTTTGCTTGGTCCTTTGCCGCTGCAAGGGCTCCAGAGATGGCGTGATCAAGGCTTGGTCCTGTACCGACGTGAGCGTGGCTTGGTCCTGTGCCGCAACATGGGCGTGAGAATGGGCACGCTGGTCCTGCGCAGTTGCATGTTCCTGTACAAGCAACGTGGGTGCGAACAAGACCACCAAGTTTTGGTGTCTATAA
>NW_027097112.1:29052-60000 GCF_019320115.1 Miscanthus floridulus | reverse complement strand
TATCTTCAAAGAGCTCGACTGCCTTCTTTGCAGTAGCCGAAACAAGCGGTTTGTATTCAATCCACTTGGAGAACTTGTCAATGGCAATGTATACGTACCAGAAACCACCTGGTGATGGTCTGAAAGGTCCAATCATGTCTAGTCCCCAGCATCCGAAAGGCCAAGAAGCTGGGATGGTTTGCAATTCCTGCGTCGGCATGTGTATTTGCTTGGCAAAAAATTGACATCCTTCACAATGTCGAACAAGGTCTTTTGCGTCAGCAGTGCCCGTGGGCCAATAAAAACTAGTTCAAAAAGCTTTGCCGACTAGGTTTCTCGAGGCCGCGTGATTGCCACAAGAACCAGAGTGAATTTTGAGAAGTAGTTTCACTCCGTCTTAGGTGATGTATTTCTGTAGTATCCCTTCCTTGGCACTTTTCCTCATCAAGTTCCCATCTACCAGCACGTAATGCTTGCTGCGACGGATTAGGCGTTCAGTTTCAGTCTTGTCGGCTGGTACGTCGACGCTGGTGAGGTACTTGATGAACTATTCCCTCCAATTAGTGACCGGTGAAGGTACTGTAAGTACCAGTAGCTCGGCGGGGGGGGGGGGGGCTTCTTGAACTTCTTTCTCTTCCTTAATGGACAGCGTAAAGAGGTCTTGAACGAAGACCCTAGGCGGAATCATGGCGCGAGAAGATCCTATCTTAGATAGGTGGTCGGCGAGCTGATTTTGATCTCGTACCACGTGGTGGTACTCGATACCGTAGAACTTCCCCTCGAGTTTCCTGATTTGGGCGCAATATGCGTCCATCTTCTCACTAGAACAGGACCAATCTTTATTGAGATGGTTGATGACCAGCGTAGAGTCTCCGTATAACATGAGGCATTTGACGCTGAGCTCGATGGCTACACGGAGTCCGTGGAGACACGCTTCATATTCGGCGACGTTGTTGGAGGCTAGAAAATGAATTCGGAGAACGTATCAAAGCTTGTCCTTGGTCGACATAATGAATAAAATGCCAGCACTAGCACTGTTGATGTTGAGGGCGTCGTCGAAGTACATCACCCAATGCTCGAGGCAAGTAGCGGGGATGGGCTCTTGGATCTTAGTCCACTCAGCAACGAAGTTAGCGAGCGCCTGTGACTTGATGGTTGGCCTGCTTCTGAATTCGATGGAGTAAGTGTTGAGCTCGACAGCCCACTTGATGATACGGCCATTGGCCTCTTTGTTACGGAGGATGTCCCCTAGAGGGAACTCGGTGACCATGGTGATCTTGTAGTACTTGAAGTAATAGTGGAGCTTGCATGGCGTGATCAGAATGGCATATAGCAGTTTTTGAACTTGAGGATAACGAGTTTTGGACTCATTAAGGACCTCGTTGATGAAGTAGACCGAACGTTGTACCTTGTAGGCATGTCCAGCTTCCTCACACTCGATGATGATAGCTGTGCTAACGACGCAAGAAGTGGAGGCAATGTAGATCAGTAGGGTTTTGTCTGGTCGAGGCACCATCATGATCGGAGGCTTCGTTAGAAACAACTTGAGCTGCTCGGAAGCTATATATGCCTCCTCTGACTAGGAGAAATGCTTGGAGGCCTTGAGGAGTTTGAAGAACTATAGTCCCTTTTCATCGAGGTGCGATATAAAGCGGCTGAGAGCAGCCATGCAGCCTGTGAGCTTCTGTATATCCTTTATGTAGGTCGGCCATTTCATATTGGTGATGGCGAAGACCTTGTTAGGGTTGGGTTCGATGCCACGGGCACTGACAATGTAGCCCAGGAGTATGCCAGATGGAACTCCAAAGATGCACTTTGAAGGGTTCAACTTCCATCTGTATCTTTTCAGGTTGGCAAACGTTTCTTCGAGATCAGCGATAAGATTGTCGACGGTCTTGGACTTGATGACCACATCGTCGATGTAAGCTTCAATGATGTTGCGTCCTATCTGTTGATCAAGGCACATCTGGATGGCCCTTTGGTAGGTCGCCCTAGCATTCTTGAGTCTGAAGGACATGGTGGTATAGCAATACGCACCAAAAGGCGTGATGAACGATGTCTTGATCTAGTTATCCTCTTTCAGGGATATCTAGTGATAGCTGGAGTAACGGTCGAGGAAGGAGAGCAGTTCGCAGTCGGCAGTGGAGTCTACAACCTCGTCTATCCGAGGCAGACCGAAGGAGTCTTTAGGGTAGTGTTTGTTGAGATCAGTGTAATCAACGCACATTCTCCATTCTCTATTCTTTTTTTGAACAAGAATAGGGTTTGCTAACCACTCAGGATGATACACTTCTTTAATAAATCCGGTAGCTAGGAGCCATTTTTTTCTACCCTAATAGCCTCCTTGTCTGGCGTGAATCATCGGAGTTTCTGCTTGATCGGTTTGGTGGTCGGTGAGACATTCAAGGAGTGCTCGATCTTCTCCTGTGGTACCCCTAGCATGTCTGCAGGTTTCTAGGCAAACACATTGGCGTTGGCACGTAGGAAGGAGATGAGCATGCTTTCCTATTTGGGGTCGAGGTGAGCCCCAATCTTAACAATCTTGGAGGGGTTGTCGAGGCCAAGGCCGACCTCCTTTATTTCCTTGGACTTGGTGGAGGCGCGAGGGGGCTCTAGTGCTAGGATCTCCAGGTCATCAGCGGGCACCGTCTTGGCATCGGTGACCACGCTAGCCATCTAGATGGAGAGGTCGGTGGCTTTGGCGAGGGTGAGACTCTCTGTCTCGCAGGCATAGGCGATGGAGAGGTTGGCCCAAAGGGCCATAACTCCGACAGGCAAAGGCATCTTCAACGCTAGATAAGCATAGTGCGGTACGGCCATGAACTTGGCCAGAGCTGGCCGACCAAGTATGGCGTGGTAGGTAGTGTTGAAGTCGGCAACGTAGAAGTTGATGTGCTCGATGTGGTAGTTGCTAGCCGTGCTGAATTGTATTGGGAGGGTGATCTCTCTAAGCAGCTTGGATGCCCTGCCAAGTACCACACCCTAGAAGGAGGAATCAGAGGGTGTGAGGTCCCCTATTCCAAGGCCCAATTCCTTTAGGGCTCCGGCGAAAAGGAGGTTCAGGGCACTTCCGCCATCGATGAGTACTTTCCTGAAAAGCACTTTCCTGACGGTTGCATCAAGAAAGAGGGGGAAACGTCCTATGTAAGGGATGTTCGCCCACTGGTCGGCCTAGCTGAAGGTGATGGGGACCTCAGACCAGGGGCGATAGCTGGGGTTGGCGATGGCATCTTCTGCATTGACGTCGAGAACCCGATGGGCAGTGAGCTTCCAATCTCTTTTGCTCTCGGTGGCAGCGAGGCCCTCGAAGATAGTGGTGACCACTTTGTCATAATCGTGGAAGGCATTGTTGTTGTCCCCAGGTGGTCAGTGGCCTCTGGCTCCGTCATTGTTGTTGTCGTCCAGCCTTTTGGCCTAGAACTCCTTAGCCAAGCCAAGGTAGTCCTTCATCTTGTGCTTGCTATTCTTGTGGAGAGGGCATGGGCCTTCAAGGATCTTCTTGTACTGCTCGTCATAATTGCGCTTGGCGCGAGGTTCGTCAACAATGGCGACAATGTGGTTTGGTTGACGGTGGCGATATTGACCAGATTTGGACCCTTCTGGCTGATCACGACCACTGTCCTAATGGTGACTGCGGTCGTCGTAGCAGTGGTCACAGTGGTGTCGGTCGTCGGGTCGCTCGTCGCCGCAATGAGTTGGGCGATGAGTGCCCGCATCCTCATTGAAGCGTACTTTGGCCTCTTTAGTGTCGGCGTACTGATCGACGGTCGTAATCATTTCACCAATCCACTTTGGCGGCTTGCGATTAAACTTGGAGCAGAGGTCATAGTGATGGAGTCCTCGAATGAAGGCGGTGATGACTTCTGCTTCCATGATATTGGGAATATAATTCCTCATCTCGAAAAAACATCTGATATAGCTACGGAGGAGCTCAGACGGTTTCTGGTAGATGCGATTTAGATCATGCTTGGTGTCCGGCCGAGTACATGTAGCTATGTAGTTGTCGGCGAAGACCTTCTTCAGCTCTTCCTAGGATCCGATGGAGTCTGGGGCGAGGCTTGTGAACCAGTTCATCGCAGTTGGCGTGAGCATGATGGGAAGATAGTTCACCATTACACTGGTATCTCCCCCGGCGGTGCGCACAGCAGTGGCATAAGCTTGTAGCCACTGTGTGGGGTTCATCCATCCCTCGTAGGGCTCGATCCCAGTGATTTTGAAACCACAGGGCCACTAGAGTGTTTAGAGTGCCCTTGTGAATGCTTAGGGCCCTTCGGGATCATCACCATCATGATCTGCGGTGTTGCCGGTGTTGAGTGGCTAGAGGGCTAAGTCCGGATTACCGAACTCTTGCTCGTATTCTTGATGCTGGCGTACTTCTTCTTTATGACGCAAGAAAAGGCACCCGTTAATATGACGTCGCGTGTCTCGGAGATTATTGATGTGCGCTCAGATGTCTTGGTCGACTTTTTGGTCGTGTTGGCGAGGGTAGTCAATGCGGTTCCCCCTAGCTCCCCCCTAGAGGGGTAGTCCGTCATCATGGTGCTGGTCGGTGAAACGACTTCTACTAGGGCGGCGTTTAGATCTTGGCGCAGTGGATCAACAAATTGAGCTCGTCGAGTAGGAAGGTCTCTGATCCTGGCAAATCTCGTTGACCTAACAGTGCACCACTTTAAGCATGGTGTCGACCTTGGTGATCTCTGGTGTTTGCTCAAGCCAGGCGAGCTCATTAGCAGCCATGGCCAAGTTGGTGCTTGGGGTCTTGTAGACGTCGTGTCCGTCAACATGGACAAATTCATCGTCGAGCTGCTCATTGTGAGCAGCCTCGGCTAGCACAATGGTAGCCTTGTTTGCTCGGTGCTGCGCACGGTTGGTGTTCTTGTTGACACAAGCGGCGCGGTCCTCATCGGTTTCCCCATCTAGGAGGTCAGCCGGCGCACTGTGCCGATGTCACCATTGTCGCTTTACCTATTGTGCAGAACCGACCTCCCCGGCGCCAGCTCGCCCTCTCCGCTGACTTTCTATCGCCTCACCACCCTGTGCCCCGCTAGATCCTGCCACTATTGTGTGAGCTAGGGAACACTAGGCTAGGAGGAAAAACGAATCCAAGGAATTGAAGAACAGAAATTGAAGTACAGAAACAAGGAACAGAGTGAAATAACAATAAGTGCTTATACTACCGAGGAGTACTTAGGAAACATAAGGGGAATTTTTGTTACATATTTCTCCCCCTCTTTCTCTCACCAACTAGGACTTTATACTACCTACGCCTCCCACTCAGAGCCAGCGAACTTGTTGTTGGGCTGCTGTACACGGACTAGCCTGGCCTGCTCTATTGGAGGCCCATTTGGGATCCTTCCTGGTGCCGCACCATCTTCAGGGGACCCGTTCCAAGAAGCAGAGGTAGCAATGTTGACAATCCCTCCTTTGGAACTGGCATGACCCTAGGCCGGTGCTCTTGGAAAAGACTGCTTCAAGGATTCCAACGGCTCCCAGGTGGCCAGCGACGATGGCATTTGGGACCACTGTATGAGTACCTCCTCCATCGTTGAGTCTCTCAGAGTCCAGCGATGATCAAGTATCTGCTGGGGTACCTAAAATTGGGCAAGATCATCTGGGAGAACATCAGACACCGGCAACTTACCATGAGAAGCCTTGAGCTGTGATACATGGAATACGGGGTGTATGGATGAGGAAGAAGGAAGAGCCAGCTTGTAAGCTGCTGCACTGACACGCTCTAGGATCTTGTATGGGCCAAAGAACTAAAATGAAAGCTTCTGATGAGCACAGTGTCGATAGTATATTATCGGTAGTCCTTCGAGGGGTATCCCATGAAGGTAGATTGATCGGCAGAGGTGCGCGTAATCAAGAACAAGAAGGCAACATAGACACAAGAGTTAGACAGGTTTGGGCCATCAGCGCGACATAATACCCTACTCCTGTGGTCTGCTGGATTGTATTGGCTTCATATGATATTGTGTGTGTTTGGAGGGGGTCCCTGCCCGCCTTATATAGTATGGGGGCAGGGTTACAAGTCGATTAGATAACCAGAAAGTAATAATAGATTACAGGAATCATGGGATCGATCGTATCCTAATAGATCTCATAGTATCTTCAGGATATCTTCCTGATGTCTTGTGGGGCACGTCGAGCAGCATCGTACTCCACAAGGCTTTGTCTTGTGGGCTGGACCGCCCCTCGGAGCGTAGCCCATGTAGTTTGTCGTGGGTATCCGGGGTCGTACCCCCCACACATGGCATGTAAGTGAAGACTGCATGTAAGGCTGGACCTTCAAGAAGACCCAATCACCAACAACAACGGAGCGTTAAGAACGGTGCTTATCTGCCTGGCGCTTCATGCGGTTTTGAGCCCGACTGAGGTGTTGCTGAATCACTGAAGTTATAAGAGCCCGGTCATCAAGCCAAGTATTGAGGTCGGCTGCAGGTGTTGCAGTAGGAGGAAGAATGCCAAAATGCCTGGGCGGAAAGCCATACAATAGTTTGAACGGAGATCGACCCAAGGAGGAATGGTGAGAAGAGTTGTACCAGAACTCAGTGAGGGCGATCCATTGAATCCACTTGGAGAGATAGGCGTGGGTGAAGCAGCGTAAGTATGTTTCAAGACACTGATTAACGCGCTCCGTTTGTCCATCCGTCTGCGGGTGATAAGCAGAACTCATTCGTAGAGATGTGCTCGAAATGCTAAAAAGAGTCTTCCAGAAGGCACTGGTAAAGATGCGGTCACGATCTTATATGATTGCTAGCAGCATTCCATGAAGCCTGTAGATATTATCCATGAAGAGGTGAGCCACCATAGCTGCTGTAAATGGGTGACGCAAAGGAATAAAGTGAGCAAATTTCGACAGCTTGTCAACCACCACCAGGAGAGCATTGGCTGAGTCGGATGGTGGAAGTCCTTCCACGAAGTCCATGATGATGACTTCCCAGGTTGCCAAAGGAATTGGGAGGGGTTGAAGCAATCTTGGAGAATGAGAGCGGTCAGGCTTGGCGCGCTGACAGATATCACAAGCTCTGATGAATTGTGTTGTGGCCACAAGCATGCCAGGCCAAAAAATAGCTATCTCAACTTCTAGTAAGTTACTGGTATTTGAAAGGTCCTTGTGTGGTTTTGGTAATTGAGTGACAACCTTGGTGGACTAATTGTGTTTATGTGAGATACACATGTGATTAGTCCATAGGTACATGTGTGTGAGAAACGTATGCCATGAAGGTGAAAATGGCTTGGAGATGTTGCAAAGCTCACACATGTGATGATGAAGGAGCTCATTGCAAATGAGACATGACATTAAGTCATGTGATCAAGGTGGAGAAGATCGAGACATGACTTGGCTTGATGGACCGGTTGCAAGCGTGAAGGGCAAGTTGGAAGCTTTAGAGCGATGGACCGCGTGGCGGTGAAGCTTAAGCAAGACTTAGCACCGATGGACGAAGGCAACAGTGAAAAGCAAGTGAAGTCAAGATCAATGAACCAATATGATCACATGATGATATGAAGTGGATCATATCATTGTTGATCATGTTGGTGCATGTGTTGCATCGACATTGGAGGAGATGGAATGGAATGCGCAAGGCAAAGGTATAACCTAGGGCATTTCATTTCACCGGTCATAGGTGTGTAGAGAAGTTGATGATCGGGTTTAGGATAGATGTCCGTACTATCAAGAGAGGCAAACTTGTTTGCATATCGGTCATCTAGTGCCACTCGAGTGATCTCACTTTGCATCATCGCTAGGATTGAGTGGCATGGTAAGTGGAGTGGCTAATCCTTTAGGAAATAATTGTGAAAATGCTAACACACATACACATGGTGTGTTGGCACATTTACAAAGGAGATGAAGTTGGAGTTGATGTGGATCAACTCGGCGATGGAACGGAGGCGAGAAAGGTTCAAAACTCCACTTGTGGAGTGTCCGCCCATAGAGTGCGGATAGTCAGACGGTGCCACCGGCGTCTTGTATAGAAAAGACAGGGTTTCACAGTGTGCACTAGACGCTGGGGTCCTATGTCCGGTCAGTGGCAGCAGTAAAGGCGTAGGCATCGGTCTTCGATCGGACGCTGGCGTTGAAAGTGACCGGACGCTGGCTGAGTGCATCCAGTCGCATTGGTGTGGTAGGACACAGAGGAGACAGTGAGTGACCGGACGCTGGGTGAGTCCGGTCGGGCATGATTGGACATGTCCGGTCGTGAGTGGAGGCTTACTGGAAGTGACCGGACGCTGGGGTCCCGCGTTCGGTCATACACTGTGCTACGTCCGGTCGCAAATTAACTGTTGAGATCGGGCGCTCAGTATTTGAAGCTAGGGATGACATGGTAGCCGTCCGTTGACCGGACGCTGGCAGGGTGCGTCCGGTCGATCTGACCGGCGCGTCCAGACAACCCAAAAAAACACCCATTAAAGGGGTAATGGCTATTTTAGCCCGTGGGGCTATAAATAAAAGGGGGTCTTGGCCATAGCTTGAGCTGAGCACCTTAGGGGACTTTGTGTCCATGCTTGAGAGTGCTTGGGAGCCCTCCATCTCACATATGCTTGATAGTGATCATCCAATTGTGTGAGAGAGCGATTCTAGTGCGATTGCATCGTGAGGTTGCATCGAGTGGCACTAGGTGATCGAGTTGCAAGCCGGTGGTGCTTGTTACTCTTGGAGGTTGCCACCTCCTAGATTGCTTGGTGGTGGTCTCCGTCGAAGCCCGTAAGAAGCTTGTGCGGTGCCCCGGAGAAGAGCTTTGTGAGGGGCATTGTGCTCACCCCGCGGGAGCCGTGAAGAACAACTCTAGTAAAGCGTGTCATTGAGCTACCCTCACTTTTGGGGGTAGGTTCTTGCGGTGCCCGACGTGCGGGCTTGGCGGGTGATGCCAATTAGCCACCGAACCACCAAGTGAGCGGTCAACACAACGGTGACTAGCGTGTTGGCAAGCACATGAACCTTGGGAGAAAAATCACCGTGTCAACTTTATTCTTCCCGTTGGTTTGCATCCTCATTACACAAGCCTGTAATTACTTTCATATACATTGTGCTTGTGTAGTTGCTCTTGTAATTAGTTTGCTTGTATAGCTCACTAGTTACCTTCTTGCTTGTGTAGCATAGAAGTAGCTCCCTTGCGTGACTAATTTGGTTTGTGTAACCTTGTTAGTCACTTTGCTTAGTTTGTGTAGCTAAGTATTTGCGCTCTCTAATTTGGCATTGGTTGCCTTGTTATTGAGCATTGCTAGTGAGCTTAGTTGGCTTTGTGCGTTTGCTTACTAGCATGTGTAGGAGCTCCCCGTTGGTTAAAGTACTAGTGGCATAGGTTTGTGTGACCTTGCTTTTAGAATTGATTAGGTGAGCTCTAGCTAGCCCGACACCTTTGTTGCTTAATTAGGATCTTTGCAAGGTGCTAGAGAACATAGATAGAGGGGTGTTGTCTTGGCTAGACCGATAGTTTTAATTCCACACTTGTTTTGGTTAGCAGACGCGATTAAGTTTTAGAAACAACTATTCACCCCCCCTCTAGTCGCCATCTCGACCCTACAGTATTCCAGAGTGACTGCCGAGTGGGCTGGAATGCATAGCTGCCAGCAATTGAGTCTGTAATTGCTCATTGTGTCCCAACCATATACGCCCCTTGTAGCGGATGACTCCATTGCTTAGCGAATAGTGTGGTAATGCATCCGGATTAATCGCCAACTTAGACAAAATCTCCTAAGCTAGTGGACTATTAGAGTAAGAATTAGCAATGTCGGACAGCCACTGTGGCGAAGAGGAAGAAACTACCAATTGTAATTCTTTAGTATCTTGGTGCGAGAGTGCGTCAGTGACTGTGTTATCTGAGCCACTTTTATACACAATCTTGTAACTCAATCCCAACAGCTTGGTAAAAACTTTTTGTTGCCATATTGTATTCAGGCGCTGCTCATTGAGGTGGGTGAGACTCCTGTGGTCAGTGTGAATGAAGAATTCCCGTTGGATGAGATAATGATGCCAATGCTCGACTGCAAGGAGGATCGCGAGGTACTCCTTCTCATAAGTGGATAATCCACGGTTATGAGGGCATAATGCCTTACTGATGAATGCGATTGGATGCCTAGCCTAGTGAAGCATGGTGCCAATACCAATCCCACTTGCATCGGTGTCGATGTGAAAAGGTCGCTGAAAGTTAGGGAGCGCCAGTACTGAAGCAGTGCTCAATGCGGTCTAAAGAGCAGTGAAAGCCGCCTGCTGTGAAGATGTCCAAACGATGGGTGCATCCTTCTTGAGAAGCTCAGTCAAAGGCTATGCTATAATTCCAAAATGCCGAATGAATTTGGGGTAGTAACCCGCAAGTCCCAAGAATCCGCAAAGGGCACGCACGGTAGTAGGTCTTGGCCAGGCCATGATAGCTTGCACTTTGGAAGGATCTGTAGCGACACCATCTACGTTAAGCACATGCCCGAGATAGGCGACTGATCGTTGAGCAAAAGAGCACTTGGACAATTTCAATTTCTAGGAATCCCGGCGAAGCCATGACAGCACCTAGCTAAGATGATCGATGTGCTCGGCCAAAGTGCGGCTGTCGATTAATATGTCGTCGAAAAATACAATGACAAATTTGCGCAGCCCAGGAGCCAGTGTGCAATTCATCACCCCCTAAAAAGTACCAGGTGCGCCTATCAATCCAAAAGCCATAACACAGAACTCATAGTGCCCCAAGTGGGTCTAGAAGGCTATCTTGTGTTCATCCCTAGCCTGTAGCAAAATCTAGTGGAATCTGGCTCTCAGATCAAGCTTGGTGAACCAACTTGCATGAGTCAATTCATCCAGGAGCTGATCAATGATAGGAACCAGATACTTGGACTTAATAGTCATAGAGTTAAACTTCCTGAAATCAATGCATAACCGATAACAAAGATATTTCTTCTTCACTAATAGGACTGGGGAAGAGAACATGCTGCTACTTGGTTGAATAAGCCCTTGTGACAGCATCTCATGGACTTGGCATTCAATCTCGTCCTTAAGGGCTGGAGGATAGCAATAAGGATGGATGTAGAAGGGTCGAGAATTAGGAATGAGTGGAATTGAATGGTTGCATTGGCGAGAAGGTGGCAAGGAGTCTAGTGCTTGAAACAAGTCATCGAACTCATTAAGGAGGGACTTTATGGCATCAGGAATACTAGCAGATGTAGAAGTGTCATGTGTGTTCTCCAGACCACATACTTGTAATAGCAACTTACTCAGAGCCTCCACTGACTCGCCTTGCAACAGAACGGTACTGCCCTCATATGGTATTTCCAGCCGCTTTAGTTGCCAGTGGACCTGCATAGGGATGAAGGATTCCAGCCAATCCATCCCAATAATCATATCGAAGGTAGTCAGTGGAAGAACCCAAAGATCAGAAGTGAAACTTAGTTGCCCGATAGACCACTGAACAGCAAGCAGGGTAACTACACTTGTAAGAGTACCACCACCAGCAATGTGAACTTGGTACAGAGACTGCTTAACAGACACCTGACTGAGCTGAGCTGCCACCGACTCACTTATGAAAGATATTGAACTGCCGGAATCTAGTAATATGTGCAGTGGAATGCCCCGAACTGTCCCTAAAAATTGAACAGTATGAGGAGCAAAACTACCAGTAAGAGCACACCGAGAAAGAGCCAGGAAAACCCGAGGTTCAGTATCTGTAGGGGTAGCTGTCTCTGCTAGGGATTCATCATCTTGAAGGATATCCCACAATTCCTGAACAACATGGAGCTGGACCTGAGGATTGCACTTGTCATCCTTGCTCCATTTCACGCCGCACTTGTAACAGAGCCCCATGGCGCGTTGATATGTCTTGACAGAGGCCAACTTAGCATCGACGGACATAGTGGCTGGAGATGCTATTGCCGCAGTAGTGGCCGACTGCTTGTCATTCCACGGCGGGAGCGGCAGTGGCAACACCGTCTTGGGAATAAATTTGTTGGACGACGTCCAATCAATCTAGGACGGCGCACGAGACGTCGGCACAGTGGCCACCTCCTCTTGCACCAATGCCATAGAAATAGCAGCATCCAAGCTTTTTTTGGTTTGAAAATAAGAATAACTGCTTTAAGCTCAGGCCAGAGTCCATCAACAAATAGCATAGTATAGAAGAGTGGATCGGTGGTAGCAGAATAGGCCTTGAGCTGAGCAACGAGTTTGGTGAAACGCTCGACATAATCGGTGACAGTAGAGGTTTGTTTAATTTGGAAGAGCTGGCATATGAAGGCTTCATGTTGGTCATGATCAAAATGATCATGGAGAGATTGACAGAAGGCGGTCCATGTAGTGATGGCAGGTGTGTTATCGATGGACTCATACCAGCAAGCGACGTTGCCCTCTAGATACATGGAAGCCACGCTGACCCACACAGACGGAGCAGCTACGTTCATGTTAAAGTATTTCTCGTAATTGGAATGCCAGAGGCGGGGATTGTCACCATTAAATTTGTTGAAGGGAAGTTTAGGAAGGCGACCGGCAAGATGATGGTGAAGGTTGTTTAGGGAAGGAGCTTGGAACATAAGGGGATGGAATGGTGGATGAGGTGGAATTGTGAGCGAAGGTGGGGAACGATAATGAAGGGGAGGAGGAGGACGCTGCAAGGCGGAGAAAGTACTAGCGAACTAGAAGGAAGTAGGCAGAGGAGGATCAAGAAGCTTACCCATGACCGAGACATTAGTCCAGATCATGACTGACCCAAACCCAACATCCTAGTGAGACGATGCCGTGCCGTGCCCACTGGGCGATTCAACGGTCATGCTAGCCGTAGATCGTGTGGACGTCGCAGAAGGAGAAGCGCCGACATTGAGCCATTGAGGATGGGTGTCGAACACCTTGAGGTCGTGCGCCTATGATAGCTTCTTCACCTCATTCTTCAGATCATCGATCAGTGCCTCAACCTCAGGTGCCATTTCCCAGGTCGGTGGCCGCCACCTCCAAGGCAGTGATGCGGTCGGCGCGCTCCAGGTCAGCGACATACTTGTCAATGTTGGTGGCGAGGTCGGTGCAGGCTGTCTCTAGGGCGTCGAAGCGCTTGTCCACCACGGCGACATGGGTGGAACAGGCACTGTCAAGGTCGAAGAAGTGGTGTGTCCATTGCTCATTGTGCTCGTCGAACGTCCAATTGAAGTCTTCCCTGGACTTCTGAATCTCCTCGAGGATCAACTTGAGGTTTGGATCCATGGCACCTAGGGTTCAACGGAATTAGGTGAAGTGGTTGTGGTGGATTTGGTGGGGGTCCAGCTCATCTAGGGTTCACACCACCAATCACAACGACCTCGGCACGGACCTATGGGTTCCACGAACCACACCGAAGTGAGGACGAGGATCAACCAGCCATCGGGGATTACGTTGCTGGATCAAGGCGGAGCGAACAGGGAGAGCGAGCAGGATAGAGGGAGGCAAAATCCGATACCAATTGTGAGCTGGGGAACGCTAGGCTAGGAGGAAAAACAAATCTAAGGAATTGAAGAAAAGAAATTGAAGTACAGAAATGAGGAACAGAGCGAAATACCAATAAGTGCTTATAATACCGAGGAGTACTTAGGAAAAATAAGGGGAATTTTGGTTACAGATTTGTTCCCTTCTCTCTCGCCGACCAGGACTTTATACTACCTACGCCTCCTACTCGGAGCTAGCGAACTTGTTGTTGTGCCATCGTACATGGACTGGCCTGCCATGCTCTCTTGGAGGCCCGCTTGGGATCCTTCCTGGTGCCGCACCATCTTCAGGGGACCCGTTCAAAGAAGCAGAGGTAGACATATTATTGCCGACAAAAATCCCCACCGAACCGCCTCAAGCTCGGCTATAAATAGCCGGCCATGGCCGACGTCGAGCCTCACCCCCGAGCTCAGGCACCAGTTGCTCCTCGTCTCCTGAGCTCCCCCTGCTTCTCTTCTTTGCCATGCCACCGGCGCGCCGCTTCCCTTCCTCTGCCGCTTAGCCACCGCTATCGAGGCCGAGCACCGCCGTGCTCGTGCTTGCTGCCGAAGCCGCTCGACCGCTACCGCCGTAGTACCGAGCCGCCGAGGATGAGTAGAGCCAAGACCACCACTGCTCTACACCTTCGCCTCATCCTCCCCTTCTCTCTCTCCCTCCCTCTTTACTTCTTCCTCCCGCTCGCCCTCTCTTCTGCTCCACCACAACGCTACTCAAGGCCACCGCCAGCGCACCATCTCGCCTCCCCCTCTGCTTTTCCTCTCCGCCTTCTCTCTCTTTCCCTCTCAGCTTGGTTAATGGTGACAATGGGAGAGGCAGACGCACCGCACCGAGGCATCCAATGCCGATAGTATGGCCACATCGTCAGGCCAATAGGGGCACGACACCTCACCCCTTTAGGCCCACACGGTAGTACCCACCTCCTCTTCTCTTCCTGTGTAGACACGGTCCGCCTAGAACACAGAGACAGAGGGAGGTGTTCACAGATCGTCGCACAGGTCCACGAGCGCACAGTGCTCAGTCAGCCCGCCAGTTGACTAGACCCGCGTGTCAGTCGGCTGGTAAATTGCTAGGTGCACACAGTGATCGTACACAGGGTATTCAAAGGTAAGCTTATTAATTATAGAATTTTTTTAAAATAAACTAGAGTCACCGTAGATCATACCTAGATAGTTTTCCACTTATTTTCATTAGATAAAATTGTAGAAATAATTTCCATGTTTCATTCTATTTGTCACACCCATTTTTAAGGATAAAATTGAATGCATAAAGCTCATGTGTGCCCAGGGATCAGTCACACACATAAGTCGACAAATATATAAAAAGTATCATTACGGTGTATCTTACATCACGACTAATAATATCACATAGTCTTACACAACATAGCGGAAGATTAAATGTAAACTCTCTCGTGGAAGTTCATCACAGGGAAGGTCAACTGGTTGACCACAAGCCTAATAATCCTCAGGAAACTCCTCATACCCGTTGTCATCTGTTGCCCATCCGGGATTTTTATCCAAATATAGAAAGTAAACAAGCGTAAGTACTTCCCGTACTTAACAAGATAACATGGGGTTATGAAGCTCAAAAAGGATGACACAGGTTTACTGCAGTTAGCACTTTTAGTAAGTCAAGATTTTATTATCAAGTATTATCAAGTTATGCTTAAGCTCCCATTTATACCCACATAATCAGATATCAGAATCATTTGTGTCATATTATCGTCATAGATTACCAACAATGAATAACCAATTATTCTATGAGTTTTCCGGGCCGCTCGTGACCGTGAGCACGACTATTATAACAGTTTGTAACCCTCTGCAGAGGTGGTGCACATTCACCGTGAGTCGTGATTCTCATATGCCCAGGTTAATTACTCCCATATCACTGCCAAGGTGAGCGGGCAGGGTACACTATGAAGCCATTTCATAGGTTTCTCTAACAAGTTAGGGCCGCTAGGTTTCCTCAGCAGGCAGATGTAGGAACTCCCCTTTCCTATGGCACATATCCATCGTGGCTATACACATAGGATCAGAGACAGTCCTATACCCAACGTGGCAAGCCCCTTTTGTGCCATAAAGGTAACCTCTAACAAGCTAGAAAAGGTCATATTACTGAGCTAAAGTTAGAGCCATATGACTCTCACGGTTGCACTGTCAGTCCTAGCTTTTGCCGACAGATAAGTCCTTATGGAGGGCCGGGAGCAACATGATCAAAAGTCATTTGCACCTTCGCCCTATGGATCAACTGTTATAAATTATGTTTTACTTTTAGTTCCATAGAACCATTAACCATTGTATAGATCATGTTCAGTTAGAGCGCTAGCAATCTACCCATATGCAATTAACCCATAGGAGTCAAGGGAACATGTCATCAAATAACTAGGATGTCCTTATGGTTATCAGATTTAGACACATGCACATGAGTGAATGATTAAAGTGAATAGGACATCAAGGTAGGCCCATGCTATACTTGCCTTGGTTAGCAAACTCCTGCTGATCCTGCTGGTCGTTAAAGTACTCCTGGTCACCAACGTTCTCCTCACCGTCTGAACACGACCAACACAGCAACATACAACATTCTAGGAACATTCATGCAAAGCAAACAATACTACAGTTAGAACAGTACACCAATAGTATAGAAAATAAATTAAAATGTTTATGAAAAGAATCTATGTCTCGCTACGATCACGGCAACACGAAGTTCACAAAAAACGGAGCTATTACGCGAAAGTTATGATTTAAACAGGATTTCCTATAACAATTTATTTAATTAAATCTAACCATGAAATTTAAAAGTTGCAAACATGATTAACAGTGGTACTAACACGTAGATTATGAAATTACGAAACTAACGCAATTTGAACGGGTCGATTCGGAGCTAAAACGAAGTTTTTATGAGCAAAACAAATCTAGTGGCATTTCTGTAAATACTGAAAACGTATTTTGGACTAAAACAATATACTTTACGTTTTCAAAACGAGAAAGTGTACTCTGGAAATTGTGCTAAGGACGGCGGGTTCTATTTGTCAAAACCTGGGGGTCTCTTTAGAAAAATAACCCGCGAAGGGGTATCGGACGTTCTGGGCCGTTGGATCATGGATGGGTGGCTCAGAATAGATGGGAGGGAGAGAGAAAGGGGCGCTGGCCGGGAACAGTAGCCCCGGCGGTGGCGCTACCATGGACGGTGGCAAGAAGGTCACCGGCGCGCGCGGACTGGGGTCTACGGGCCACGGTTCAAAGATCTAAGGACACCGGGAGAGAGAGAGAGAGGGGGGGCAGGCGAACTCGGCCAGGCCGATAAGGCGGCCGGAGGAGAGGTCTGAGGTGGCAGTCACCATGGCCAGCGGTGCGGAACTCATCGGCGCACGCGACTAGGGCTCTAGAAGCCACAAAACTCGAAATAAACTGCACGGGGAGAAAGAGGGGAGTGAGGCGAAGCTCACCGCGGTGACAAACGGGGTCAAAATCAGCTCGGGGACGGCTATCCGCGTGGAGGGGCGGACGGTGGCGCCCTGTGAAGACCGACGACCACGAGTTAGCGATTGAAGGCGAAAAACAAGAAGATAAGGGCTGCAGCAGGTCCGTTACTTCTCGGCAAAGCTCAGCGGAGGGCCAGACGCGACGGCGAGGTGACGAAAACGGTGGCTCACGCACGGCGGATCCGGCGAGCGCTGCGGTGGTTGCTGTGGCTTCCTCGGCTCGAGCAAATGCGAAAAGGGAGCCGGGACGAACAGTAGGGAGGGCGGCGGGGTCACGACTCGCTTTTGTAGAGGCTGGGCATGGGGGGGGGCGCTCCCACGACGCGGACGTGGGCGCGGAGCGGCGACGGTTGCGCCAGGACTAGGCGCGGCAGTTGCAGGAGGAGGGGTACGGCGCTGACGCGTGGACCCGGGCTGGCAGCGGCTGAGGGCGGGCGAAGGGCGCGATAGCGGTTGCCTGGCCGAGCTGGGCTGGCCCAGGAAGGGAAGAGGGGGAAGAGGAAAGGAGCGAACGGGCCGGCGGGGAGAAAAGGCCAACCGGGCCGAAAATGAGGAAGAGAAAGGGAGAGAAAATATTTCCTTTTCTTTTTCCAAATAAATTTCCAAAAGCACTTTCAAATAGATTTTGAATTCATTTGAACTTTGAATCAAGACCAATCATCACAATAATAAATATGCAACAATATGTATGCATCAAGAAGTTACTAACCTTATGTTTGATTTTAATTCCATAAAAATTATTATTTCCCTAAGTTCAATGCTCACATAAAGGCTTAATAAATCATTTTATCTATTTTGGGAAAATGCAAATTTCTCAGGGTATTACACCATTCGCGATTAGTCGGTAGACTTTAATAATTTATAACTCATTCATCTTAATTCCGAATCCTGTGATTCTTTCACCATAAATCCTCTAAAATAAAACCCTACATAATCATACCATTGTTCCTAATTTTTTGTGCCCATTTAAATTCTAGTTTGATTGCTTTTCCATTTCTATATTTAATTTAAGTAGTAGTAGCTGCCACCATAGTAGTAGTTAACTCCTTATATATTCGCGTATGTGTATACACCATGACACATACACTAATATATCCATACCCAATCACCTAAAATAATGTAGACATCTACACATACATAGATATGCATGATACCCGGGTATATGCCTATGTATGGCTAACCCTATCAACCTAGTTACTCAATTCTACTTAATCGTGGGCATATACATATGCATGAGAGTATATGCCACTAACCCTAGCCATAACCTAGCCCATCAACTTAACTCTAGGCACATACATATGCATGTGCGTATGTGTCACTAACCCGGTAGACCTGTAGAGGCCAAACGAGTCATCTATGATGACTTGGCCAAACTTTCTCTTTCTGGTTCACATAATAGTGAACCCTAATAATGTGGTCTGCCTTTTTCCATCAGACCAATCCACCACCATAACCTAACCCATAGAAGCCCTACCTTCTGGATGGAGTATCTCTATCCAAACCTTACTTCAGATTGACGTAACAGAGATAACCCTAGATACCAACCCATCACCCAATAGAACCAACCCATCTAGGATCGTCGATTGCATATGCTTGTTTAACATGCTTTGTTTGTTATTTTCCTTGTTTTTGTTTCTTGCTTGTCAACGCTAGACCGCGTAGGATAGAAGACATGAGAGAACCCAATGGAGTCTAGAAGATAGGAACAGGAGACACAGGAATCGGACGAGGATATAATCGTCAGCGAATGGAGGTAAGTCCAAACACCCAACGATTCCACCCCTCTATATACATGCCATCCCTTAACCACCTTCCTTCCACCACCACCACATATTGCTAGCCTCCACCATAAACCCACCACTATTCACCTCCACCAAATAATAACCCAACCTATACTACTTATAACCCCTTATGAACTAATGAAACTATAATTATGAACTTGCTTATAATAATATGATAAGGTAATGGTTACCTTGATACGATAGGAGCATTATGAACTTGAGAATAATAACTATGGAACTTGAATGGTAAAATTTGACTAAACCCTAACATGGGGCGAGTGGGGGTAATTTATGTGGGATAAATTGCTTTGGCAGGAATGCCTGGAGAGGGTTCCTATGGGAGATACTTGCCTCGGTCACATAAGGACCGGTTCGTAGTCCCTCTCACCTAGTGAGATATTACGTACAACCACATGTCTATATGGGTAGACTTGATCTCACACCCCGTTAGATTGAAGTATAATTTCTACTAGGAGGCCGGTGTAGGCAGCGGAATATCAGAAGCCGACACGGGGATAGTTTTTTTTCCGTGGTCCAGTGAAAGCTCTAGTTTGGTTTTGGTTAATTGATGAAACCCTAAGTGCTAACCTAGTTTATCAAAAGTGATTATGAGATAGGTAGCACTACTCCAAGTGATGGAGCAATGGCGAAGATCATGACGATGATGATGGCATGGTGATGATCAAATGCTTGAACTTGGAAAAGAAGAAAGAGAAAAATAAAAGGCTCAAGGCAAAGGTATAAATAGTTGGAGCCATTTTGTTTCTGTGATCAAGACACTTAGCGAGTGTGATCACATTTAGGTTAGATAGACGTACTATTAAGAGGGGTGAAACTCGTATCAAAAGGCGGTTATTAAAGTGCCACTAGATGCTCTAACTCATTGCATATGCATTTAGGATCTAGTGGAATGCTAACACCCTTGAAAATGTTTGTGAAAATATGCTAACACATGTGCACAAGGTGATACACTTGGTGGTTGGCACATTTGAGCAAGGGTGAAGAAGTTAGAGGTGAAAAGGAGTTAGTCGCGCTGGTCACAGAGTGACCGGACGCGTCCGGTATGGTGACCAAACGCGTCCGGTATGGTGACCGAACGTGTCCGGTATTAATGATGAACTCAGCGACTGGACACATCCGGTCGACAGAATCAGCAAAATCGGTGTTTGGTGAGATAGTTGATCGGACGCTGGCCGCGTCCGGTCCGAAGTGATCGGACGCATCCGGTCGTCCGTGGGTGTTTACTGTACTTGACCGGATGCTGAGGCTCAGCGTCCGATCAGTTTCTAACTGACGCGTTCGATCGGCCCTGGAGGCTTACTGGACTCGACCGGACGCAGCGGCTCTGTGTCCGATCATTTCGAATAGTGCATCCGGTCGAACATATCAGAGAGCCGTTCGAGGCAACGGTGGGACACGTGGCGGTCTGGTAGCTACCAGACACGTCCGGTATGGTGACTGGACACGTCCGGTATTCACGACCGGTGCGTCCGGTGCTGCGTCCGGTCAGTATGACCGGAGCGTCGGTCACCACGACTTGTGCCCAGTGAAGGGGTACAATAGCTCTATTTCGTGGGGGCTTCTATTTAAGCCCCATGGCCGGCTCAAGCTCTCTCTCTTGCACATTTTCATTGACATAGCAACCTTGTGAGCTTAGCCAAAGCCCTCCCACTCATCTCCATCATTGATCCATCATCTTTGTGAGATTGGGAGAGAATCTAAGTGCATTACTTGAGTGATTGCATCTAGAGGCACTTGGTATTCATGTTGCGCTGTGGATTTTGCTTGTTACTCTTGGTGGTTGCCACCACCTAGACGGCTCGGTGCAGCGGTGGAGGATCAGCATGAGTTGGTGATTGTTCGTGGCTATCTCCGGTGATTATGAGGGGAGTTGTACCTTCCTCGGCGGAGTGCCGAAAGGTAACTCTAGTAAATTGCTCGTGTCATTGAGTTACCACACTTGTGGGTAGGTTCTTGTGGTGTCCAATCGTGTGGACGAGGTTTGTAAAACACCTCTTAGCCACCGAACCACCAAGTGTTGGTTGACACAACGGGGACATAGCGTGTTGGCAAGCACGTGAACCTTAGGAGAAAATCGGTTGTCTCGTGCCATTTGACATTCTCTCGGTGATTGATTTCATATTCATCTTGTGATTGGTTCATCCCTCTACACGGCGGTATAATCACCCTACTCACTCTTTTATATTCTTGCAAACTAGTGGTGACAAGCTCTTTAGTGTAATTAGAATTGAGAGCTTGATTTGTTATTTAAGTTTATCTAGTGGAGCTCTTTAGTGTAGCAAGATTGAGAGCTCTTAGTGAGTAGCACTGTTCGCCTACACGGCCGTGTAGACCGATTACTCGGCGTGTAATCGCTACTCGGTAGCCGAACATGCAGTTTAGGCCATAAACGGTAGGTTACACGGGATCGCCGTGTAAACGGTAAAAAACGGCCGTGTAATCGGTCTACACGGCCGTGTAGGCGAACACTGGGTAATATTTTGAAAATAATTTATCTATGTTATTTTTAAAATATTACAAATGTTTATGATGTGTAATAAGTATCATTAGATTAGTTGTGGAATATACTTTCATAATAAAATTATTTGAATATACAAATATTATCTATGTTATAGGAATATATACACATGTTATTATAGTTATTTTTACAAATAAAGTAAAAAACGAGTAATCCGTATAAAACCGTGTACACGCCGTGTACACGGTCTAAACGCTACACGAGACCTCACCGACTGTCTACCGTTTACCGTTTAGGAAAACATTGGTGAGTAGTATCATAGCAAGTTGTGTGTCTAGTAATTATTGCAACTAGAATTGTTGGATAGGTGGCTTGCAACCCTCGTAGAGCTAGAGCAAGTTTGCATTTCGCTATTTGTCTTACTAATCAAATTGCTCTAGTTGATTTGTAGAATTTCAAATAGGCTATTCACCCCCCTCTAGCCATGTTAGGACCTTTCATCTGGTTGGCGTGGATGCTATGTGATCTTCCACGTTAAGCTTTTGGTTTTTGGACGCATTCGAGCCCTTGATTATTTTTGGCCGTGTTCGAGGCATGTTATTTTTGTGATGATTTGGTATCATCATGTTGGGATGATTAGGTATCATCCTGATTTTGTGTGTTTTCAACCCCTGAGAAGCCGTGGTAGAGTTATATGGAAAATCTAGGATAGCTCCCAAGCGGGTGCGGAATCTCGTTGGGTCTGTTTCTGCCACCGTACATGGTTAGAGGTTGTGCCTATCATGTGGGGAATTTTGTACACCTCTATAGAGTTTATTAAATCTATTCGAATAGCCACGTCCTTGGAATAGGCAAATGCTATGATGGGATACTATGATTAGACTTCATAATTTGTTAAGACATATTTTACTGATTTGGTAAATTATAATTAATATCAGGAACTGGTGAGAATAGTAATACTCTGCTAGGTCCAACTTATAAATTATAATTACTTGAGCCTACCACTTTTACCTCAACCACTATAACCACCTCCACCATCATAACCCACCTTCACTGTAACACCTTCGGTGTTACACCGTAAATCATTCACTAAAACATATCATGAGCATCATGTTTATGTGTTAATACATGTGATAAAGTGTGTAGATCAATTTCCGTACCTCAAAACGATCAACTAAAATGCGAAACAAAAGTTGATTCAATAAGTCATGTTATATCACTTAGGGTTTAAAATAAAATTTTATTAAGCAAAAATGCTATAGAACATGTATGTGATACTTAAATAAAGTATGAAGTACAAACTTTGTAGATGACAATGAAATACTTGTGGTCAAAAAATAATATTACTAGCTAATATTTCCACTAGCTTAGAAATCACAAATGAAAATCAAATTCAGCTAAAAAACTTAGAAATTTTCAAGTCTGTCAACAGTTAGACACTGCTATGTTTGGCAATTTATTGGGAGAGATTGGGTTAAGCAGTAGGATAGTATTATGGCTTGTTTTTGTAGTCTAATATACCCTCTATGGTATAGCAAAAGTGGTTTGGGGATTGGATCAATGGTTTAGTCGTGGTCGATGCTTTAAAATTCGTGCACGACACTTGCTTTGGCTGCCTGGCAGAGTGCGCGCGGTCACCATCGCACGGAGCCTCGGTGTCGCTGGGCTCGGACACGCGCTCGCGAACTGCCGCGTGTGGTCGGCCACGACTGCCCTGTCCTGGACGGCCACCGCTGGTCGTCTGGCCTTGCTGTGCGGTGTCGCCGCGCCCGCCACTCACTTGGCTCATCGTCGTCCAATGCGGTTAGCCGTGCCACGCTGCTGCCACTACCGTTGCACCACCTGGGCTTGGCCAAGGATGTCCACAGCGAGCTGCTGGCCCTGCGCCCTGCTGCTCTACCTCATACTGCTGTCTTGGGTGTCGCCACGGCCGCGCTGTGCTGCCATCGCGTCTGCACATGCTGTGCTACCATCGCGTCCGTACGCGCTGTGCTGCCATCACGTCCTCACGCGCTGCGCTGCCATCGCATCCACACTACCTTCACTACTCACGTCGCGACGCTACCACTGCCGTCACATCATCGTCGTGTCCGCGCTGATCCGCTGCACCTCTACGCTATTGTCGGTCCTGTGCGTGTCGCCTCTACCGTGCGCACGTGGGCGAGCCGTCGTCGCCATGCCATTTATGGCACTGCGGCCGTGCGGGCCATGCCGGTGGGCACGCACGCCCATTGGTTAGCGCCGGCGTGTGGGCTTCCTAGTCCCACCGCTCGTGTCCTACCAAGGCATGGACGAGCTGAGCTCGTGTCCTGCCAAGGCGCTGTCTCTCTCTTTCCCTCTTTCTCCCTCTATTTTCCACCACCGTCGCGTCGCATCACGATGAAGCCAGAGAGCGAGCACCTCTCATCAATTCCTCATGCTCACGTCTCCACCTTCATGCCCCCTCTCTAGACAACCCCACCTCGCTTTGATTGCGGCTCTGCCGAGCTCCAATTTTGGAGCTTTGCTCGTCGCCGTGCCGTTAAGGTCCATCGCCACCCGCGTCGTGGCTAGCCTTCCCCACTTCACCATGCGCCAATTCCTCTACACCACTAGCTAGCCTTGGCTCCCTCTTTGTCATGCGCACGCTAGTCACAGCTCTAGTGCCGCCTCCTCACCACTGATGCGGCCATGCCTTTGCGGTCTGCCATTCACTTCGCCGCGCGCACGTGGTCAGCCTCGCTCGGGTCGTCCCCGGCCAAGCTGGCTTCTCGGTAAAGTCACTGGTGAGTTGCCGTTGCTCACCCGCTACCCCTGCCACCTTGTTGTTGCTGCGACTCACCAGAATGCCATCGCCTTTGCCGTAGGGTGCCCACCGTCATGGAGAGGTCCTTCTACGGCATTCCGGCTCGTGCAATCGTCGCCCATCATCGCACGTCGAACCCTAGGTGAGCGTCGGCCTCGTAGATAGGTCAACATGGGTCCAGTGTGACCGGCGTAAGCGCCAGTGCCACCGCTCACCGCACGCGGGGAAGGCCGGGGGCCTCACCATTGTAAAGAGGAGAAAGGCCTGAGGGTTCTTTTGCATAAGTGCTGTCTCTATAAATAGAAACGTGGACTGCGGGTTGTTTTGTTCGTAGTCCAGAGGCGTTTTTGTTAGTATGACAACGCGCGCGGGATCCCTGCCGCGGGCCACCTCCGCGCGTGGGCCGCACCGCGGGCCGCCATGTGCTCGCGCGCGCTGCGTCGCGTGGGCCGCACGTGTGGGCCGCGGAGTGAGAATTCGTTTTTCTTTTTCTTAAGGAATTAGAAATGGTTTTATATTTTACATTTTGAGCTAAACTTTGAAATTAATATCAATTCACATAGGTGTCCAAAAATTATGAAATAAATTTTGTTGGGTTCCTGAAAATGTTATCTATATGATGGTATGATTAGATGATGCAGGTCTAAGTTTATGCTAAGGTTTATTAAATCATTTGAGAGTGTTTAGTATTATTTAGATTAGTATTTGTAGGAATTTTTGTGGCAAATTGATAATAACTTTGACCATGAAATTTTTATAGTAGATTCATTGTATTATTGTGTGCTCACTGTAATTTTTGTAGCCTTAGAATAGGTTGAGAAATATGGTAGCTAAGTACTCCTTGTTTTAATATATACGAAATCATTAATAAGAGTAAGAATATATTTTAGTTGTTAGGTAGCACTTGTAGGTGAAACCCTACTGGAATGATGATTAGCTCGATATCTTAGTCATTAGAGCTAGCTTAGTGTCTTAGTAGACGTATTCTTCTTTTAAGAGTTGCTGTTGCTGAAATGCTAAGTGTTGCATCATCATCGCATGCATGTAGAGAATGAGTTGACGGAGATCGTGACTGTGAAAGATCACGAGTTCAAGGAGGTGATTGAGGAGTACTAGGAGGAGATCCTCGTGTAGGAGGAGGTCCCGGCGCCACCACCGACTGACTGAGCTAACACCGCGCCTACCCAAGGCAAGCCCCGGTGCATAACCCTTATTTTGAATAATCAATGGATATATATATATATATATATATATATATATATATATATATATATATATTACATTATAGGCTTATTGTTGAAACTACATGCATAGATATATCTACCTATGAGTCCTACTAGCTTAGGCCGCGTAGCTGCTATGCTTAGTTTTTTTGGTAGCGTGAGTAACCTACCGTTACTCATAATAGATGATTATTATTATTATTCTCATGATAAAATGGTGAAAGGACATGGAGACCGGGCAGGGATATGGTACGGGTATTGGTGGGTGTAATAGGTTGTGTCCCGCGGCCAACGGGGCATAGCTTGGCTACACTGTTTTTCTTATCCGTGTCAGTTAAGGACCAACCGTTGCATTGGGTTCTAGTCAGGTCACAGACTTATTATCCTGAGCACATACTTGTTTATGGGAGCAGAGAATGCTCATTGCTATCTTGTCGTGGGTTCCGGCTCTTTCTGGACCGACTGATTGGAGGCGGGGATGCTGGAGGTCTAAGCACCACACTAAGTCCGGGACTCAGGTGTAGGGGCTTGAAGTCCAAGTTTGGATGGAGATCTAGACCCCTTGACAGAAGAGTGGTGGGTTGGTCTTACTTGTGCCTGGGGTACAAGCGGAACGTGTGTTTCGGGTACCCAGCTGGGCTACATTAATTCGTGAATCACCGTATAATATGGTACGACTTGTCTACGATCTAGCACCATAGTAAGATCTAGAAGATGAAAGATGGTAAAATAGATTTGATTGCTCAACTCTTGCTTGAAAGTAGAACATGTGCTTACCTAGAATTGTTAGCTAATGAATTAATCACGACTGCTAATAAAACACATACATAATGATTCACTACCAGTATTGTTTTTTGCAAAAAGGAAACACAGCAAACCATAAAGCTTATCATATCTTTGAAGTTGGGAAATTATTCCCACTAGTCGGGTAAGTCTTGTGAGTATATTGTGTACTCATGGTTTATTTACTCCTGTTGCAGGTGCAGATTGACAAGTAGCTGTTGTGTGGAGGATTCTTCTGGTGGGCACAGACGGATCCTTGTATCTTATCGTTAGATGTTTATTGTAATTCCGCTGTTTAAATTTCGCACTCTGAATTGGTACTGTAATAATGTATTTCTTAGAACTCTGAGATACGCTATAAGACCAGTGGCCAAGCTATATAAACCCGAACCATGTAGTATGTTTTTTCCATTAACAATAAAAGTATGGTTTTAGATATCAATCTTGTTCGAATTGTGCGTATCAGCTACTGATCCAGGGACTGATACATGATGCACAGAAGACCCCAAGTTAGGAGCCCGACAGTACGGTGGCTCCATGAAGCCATGCTACAGCCCATCTATAGTCAACCAAACAAGCCCATCTTGGCTCAAGGGAGCCAGGCCAGGGGTGGGGCACCCAACCAAATATACCCATAAAGTCTAGAATGCTTGAAACACTAGAAACACAGTGTGGCCGTGGTGGGGAACTGCGGTAGCCAACAAGTTCGGGTCAAGGGGATGTCGGTCCAGCGTACACCTTTACTGCAGGACATCAACCCGTCGCTCCTCTTATGATTCTCCCACGCCCACTGTTCGCCTAAACAGCCGTTTAGCCCGTTTACACACCGTTTAAACGCTACATGGTGATACACCGTTTCCGTTTAATCGGTTGTTTTGACCGTTTAAACGGTCGTTTTCCCCGTTTAAACACCCGTTTTACCCGAATAATGGGCTAAACGGTAGGTGACCGACTGTTTACCGTTTAGCGTTTAGGATAACACTGCCCACGCCTGCTCGCTGTCCAGGCTCGCGCCTGCCAGCGCGGCTTCTCTAGCGCCGCTGTTGCTCGGCCGCAGTTGTCCAACGTCGTCCGCTCGTGTGAGATGGGGCGCGGCGCGGCCGGCGACAGGGTGCGACGCGGTGGGTGAAGGGCACGACGCAGCGAGGAAGGGGACGCGGTGAGGCGGAGTGGGGCAGGCATATGCACGGTGACCTTGCGACACCGATGCGAACGTGAGTGGGGAAATTTCAGCGAGAGAAGATGGAAGAGACGTAAAGGTACTGTTAGGCCTATCCGCTTATCTGCGCGACGGGGAGGCCGTCGTCGAGCCTCACCTTCGTCCTAGCGGTCCCTGTCCAGATCTGCGCAAGGTCCAAATCCAACCCAACCCAACCCAAGAGTCCAGCAACATTTGCTAAAAAAAAAGGGCCCAGCAACAAAGCCACGATTCCAGAGAGGCTCGGCCCCTGAGCAAAGACAGACGATCCGTTTCTTTGCTCCTGTTCACCTCACTCGTACGAGTGCGGCGACTGACTGGGCAACCGCCACCGCCCTCCGTCAGGTCTTCGCCGGCGCCATTCTTTCCTTAGGCAGCGACGACTGGGCGAGCGCCGCCGCACTTCGCCACCTAGTCGCCGGCGACGATCACCCACCAGGTATGCCTGCTCCTTCTCTCCCCCCTTCCTTCCTTCCTTCCTATGCGAAGCGAGCACCGCAAACCCTAAGCTGTTTGAACCCGGATCTGACCCAGTTAGAACTAGTATATACACGATATCTAGGAGCTTCGAGTTTTTGCAAAAAATCATCTAGTGCACACATCCTGGGTTTACTCCTGGTGTGCATCCCTGCTGCTGCTGTTCAGGTAATTTTAGGCCTAGAACTGTAGGGCTGCTGTAGACTAGACTTTGGATCGAAGCAAAGTATGATTAGGTTTCACGTAGTTCTTTCTTTGCTTTGGGGCCACTCTCTAGTCAATACCATGTGTCTGTGATATGTGTGACAGCAAAGCTTGTCAATCTGGGTGGCGAACAAAAGAAACCCTGTTAATCTGGGAATGCTACCTGCATATAGAGGGAAGGAAATGGCACGTGCTCGAGAGGTTATGGTTCATGTGCTGTACATGTCGTGGATACATGGTACGTGGATTGGTAATGGCCACATTTGGATAAGCGGATAAGCCAGTTTCCAAAAGAACCTGATTCCCGGATGTGCGTTTTCAGTATTATTAAAACATGAATAAATAACTGATAAGTCGCCTTAAAACTATGTCCGTAGCAGAAACTATAAACCAGCTTGCAATATGACCATTTTGCTCTTTTGCCGTTTTTCGAACTTCTAATTAAATGAACCAACACCCGACACTCCAAAAGCCCAACAGTTTTGTAGCGCTGTTGTTTCCTGTGTATCATGACTTTAATGATTCAAGTGATCAAGTGGCTTAAAATGGATCCTGGTATCAAAAGTAGAGAAATAGATTTGCTTCAGCGAATGAATGTTTAGTGTTCCAGCCCGTTATATATTTTTTATAGTTTCATGTTCTGTTTTGAAGGGCGGGCCTGGTGCAAGCGGTAGAGTCTTACTGCCTGTGACCGGAAGGTCCCGGGTTCAAGGCGCAGTCTCCTCGCATTGCACAGGCGAGGGTAAGGCTTGCCACTAACACCCTTCCCTAGACCCCGCACAGAGTGGGAGCTCTCTGCACTGGGTACGCCCTTTTTTTCATGTTCTGTTTAGCTTTTGGAATAAGTTGTGGTTAGATTGTTGAGATCTGTTGTTGAATTCAGATTGCAGCAAACAATGTGTGCCATAATGTACTTTGCTTGAACCACCCTTGTCACTGTAACTGGCATCTAAAATATCACTACTCTTTGAGGGGATGATTTCTCTGCCATGTCCAATTGCATCTGTCATCAGATTATTGCTAGAATGCTGGGCGCATCATGCATTGGACTCACTAGTCACTATACATCAAGTTTATAAGTAGATGAACGATGCAAAGTAAAAGTGACAAATACATTGTGAAGTCTTCTTGTTAGTTGTTTTGTTTGTTCAACAACGCAGGCATAGCGTAGCATTAAGCATTAGCATTACCTACCCAAGGAACGTTGTTAGTAATCTGCGTATAGAGGGAATTAAATGCTATGTACGTTAAAGGTTATGATTCATGTGCTGTTATGCAGCATGGATATGGGGCACATGGTTTGGTATTGTGCAGATGGATAAGTGGATACGCCAGCTTCCAAAAGAACTGAATGCATGGATACATTTTAGTATTTTACATAAGTAAATAATAAGACACAATAAAATTATAAAGACAGTTGCAGCCTAGCAGGAACTATAATTTAGCTTCCAATATGACCGTTTTGGTCTTTTGCAGTTTCCCAAATTTCCATTTAGCCAACATGACAACACCCAACACTACAACAGTGAAGACAAGTCCAAGCATTTCCAAATTCCAATTCTTTAAGTCAACACCCAACACTCCTAACAGTAACAGCCCAACAGTTTTGTAGTGCTGCGCCGCTGCTTTTCTCTATGTAGCCTGTCTTCAATGATTCAAGTGACCAAGTGGCTTAAAATGGATCATGGTGTGAAAAATTGAGAAATGGATATAACTCTATCGAATGAGCTCTGACTAATAAATGTATAGTGTTCCGTTACATTAATTTTTTTTATCTTTCCTGTTTTGTTTGGCTTTTCCATAAGTTGTGGTCAGATTGTGGAGATCTGTTGTTGAATTCAGATTGCAGCAACCAATGCTTGCCATAATGCACTTTGCTCTAAGCCTCTGATCACTTTCCCCCCTTGTGCTAGCATGCCATTTGTATTACAATAGCTTTGAACCATTCATATGTTGGCCGGACAACACAGGCTGAACTGCTCCTATCAAATTCGTATCTCTTGTTGTAAATTTGTGACCTCAACTGAATAGTTTCTTTGCAGGTGGATGCCAATTTTTTGTTGAGAGGTTGAAGACTACTAACTTCTTTGATCCTGAGGTGAAGAAGTAATGATCCGCCCAGGCTCAAAGGAGTCACAAAATTATGATATCAACAATCAAAGAGTTCATCCTCAACCAATTGATGAGAACATGAATCAGAATGGGAACTCAATGGACACTATGATCGGGAGGATATTCAACAACATATCCTCTTTAAAATCTGCATACATTCAGCTGCAGGAAGCCCACACCCCATATGACCCTGACAAGATCCAGGAAGCTGATAAGCTTGTCATAGAGGAGCTTACAAAGCTTTCAGAACTCAAGCATGCTTACAGAGAAAAAGATCCTAAGCCAGTAGCAGCATCCCCTCAAGATTCACGCTTGCTTTCTGAAATACAAGAGCAGCAGAATTTGTTGAAGACCTATGAGGTCATGGTAAAGAAGTTCCAGTCCCAGATCCAGACTAGGGATACTGAGATAACCCATTTACAGCAGCAAATTGATGAAGCTAAACTCCGAAAATCAAAGCTAGAGAAGAAACTGAAACAAAGGGGCCTACTTAACAAGGAATCAGAGGAATCTGACGAAGAAGAGAACTACTTCTCCATCGAATTGACACCTAGTTTGTTTACATCTGCTGTCGATAATGCATACCAGTCGATACATGAGTTTTCAAAGCCTTTGATCAACATGATGAAGGCTGCAGGTTGGGATCTTGATGGGGCTGCTAATGCGATTGAACCTGGTGTAGTTTACACAAAAAGGGCTCACAAGAAGTTTGCTTTTGAATCCTATATTTGCCAAAGAATGTTCAGTGGGTTCCAAGAAGAGAGTTTTTCTATCAAGGATTCTAACATCAGTGTTTCCAACGAGGCTTTCTTCCATCAATTCCTCGCAGTGCGAGCCATGGACCCTCTGGATGTCCTGAGCCAGAACCCTGATTCAATATTCGGAAAGTTCTGCAGAAGCAAATACCTATTGCTTGTGCATCAAAAAATGGAAGGTTCTTTCTTCGGCAACATGGATCAGAGGAACTATGTCATGAGCGGTGGCCATCCAAGGACACCTTTCTACCAGGCATTCCTA
>NW_027097112.1:0-21320 GCF_019320115.1 Miscanthus floridulus | reverse complement strand
AGTCGTCCATTAAGTGTAAACTGTTCCAGTGCCTGGATATTCATTTGTTCATTGCCTAGAGTTGGGTATTGATGGAGGCAATGAACTCTTGTACTATTTTGTTGTCAATAATGATGAAACTCCATTTTTGGACCCAGAGATAGAAGATTTCCGTTCTGGTGACTATTATTATGGTTGTTAAACTGCAACAGCATTAGTGTGTATGATGATGATAGAATCTACGTTCATCTGAAAAGCTGAGGGTTTTTTTTATGCGCGGCCGGGCAATAAAAAAGATATCATTTGTACCTGGGCCAGAAGTGATAGTGCAGCCCATGACCAAATTCGAAGGATGGCCTTTCTGGTACACTGTTCGTCCTGCTAGTTGTGCAAAAAAAAAATCCAGTAGCTACCTCTTTTCAATCAAGAGAATAAAAAAAGGCTCCAGGCTGTAGATGAATACGGCCCTTTGGAAGGATTTTCACAGGAATCATGTAGTGATTTTGTATGATTCGATTGAAATCACAAAAAAAAACCTCACGATTCAAGAATTTTTTTTCTTCCATTCGTGCAATAGTTTTATAGAATTTGGTTCAGTTTCACAGAAAAAGCACAAGATTCAGCAAAATTTTCCTGCAATCCAAAGGGGCTAAACCTTCCAGTTTTAAGTGTAGATTGACGGCATTAGTTCATTCGTTGTTGTAGACTTGTAGTTGATATGTAGCGCCATGTTAAAAGGTACAGGTAACCAGATCTAAAACCTGCTCATGATCTTACTTGGGAGGGACAGGGGAGCACTGACTGACCTCCAAATCCGAGACAAGATGCTGTCGGCAACATTTTGCATTCGTGCACGGCGTGGGCAGCGTTGCGGCAAGGCCGCTTGCAGCAGCTGTTCGTTTATGTTACAAGCCGTACTTTCTAAGTGAAGAAACAGTGTTTTTCTCTAAGAACAAATTAGGGATGAAAAGACAAGCTTAAAAGTTACCGCAGGGCCAGGGCATCCAATTCCGAGCTTTGAGCCTGCGACGCAATGGCCTTCTTTTACCTGCGTACTCTGACGAAAAGCTCCGAGGATCCGGTTCTCCTACGATCGACCGAGCATCCGCCTTCGTCGCCACAAACACTGCACCCACCGAAAAGGCCACTCCACGGCCCGCGGTCGCCGGGCCGCTGGCCGCTGGCCGCTTTCCTGCCGGCGGTTGCTGTCTCCATGCAATTCCGTTTCTGAGACGCCCCTCCGCCCATGTGTGCACGTCCCTTTTTCTCGCCGGTCATTGCGTCCGCGTGATCGCAGCACGTTTGGAACAGGACGGGTTCACATGTTCTCTCTGCGTGACACTGCGTGCGTCTCGCGATGTTTCACGTGAAATTGTTGTGTTCTGGACGGGTCATCATCGCCAGGTTTTTGCAATGTGATGGTGAGTAGCGCCAGGTTTTGCAGGTCGTATGAGAGACTATGGGCGAGCCGAGCTCGTGCCAAAATTTGTTAAAAAAAACGTAGGGACCAGTGCTCTGGCAGCACACACAAGGTAGAGGAAGGATCTTGCTGCCTATCTGGAGCAGCCTCTACGCTGCTGTTCTCGTCAGCGCCATACGCCCATACGCTTCCAAGCGAGCTGAGTAGATGCATGGATGTGCGGGCGCCTTTTTCGTGGCCACCGTAGGCGTAGCATCTCAACTTGTGCTTCTTTACTCTTTAGGCCTTGTTTAGACGCCACCAAAATTCCAAGTTTTTTCACTTTCTCTCTATTACATCAATTTTTAGCCGCTTGTATGGAGTATTAAATGTAGGTAAAAAAAAACTAATTACACAGTTTAGTTGGAAATTACGAGATGAATCTTTTGAGCCTAGTTGGTTCACGATTAGACAATATTTGTCAAATAAGACGAAAGTGGTACTATTCATCGGTTTGAAATTTTTTTAGCATCTAAACGAGGCCTTAGCTTGCAACGAGAGGTTGGCCCTCCCTCACAGACACACATGTGGTTGCACAGCGACCACGCACTGCATGCTGGCTATGAAATCGACAGTCTAGGACTCTAGGTCGAGGCAGATGGAAAACAGGGGGGAGTCATTCCCATTGGACAGTCGATACGCGCGTCTCAAAACATATGCTAGTTACACGATTAATTGGTGTATAGTGCACGATTAATTTGCGTGCCATTTCATGCCTGTTCGGTAGCACTCTGTGAGAGATTTCAGCAACAGCCTCTATGCTGCAGCAACAGTCAGGCAGATGCCATTTCAAGCCTATTACCTTAAAACGAAATTGGAAGGGTGATAAAAAGTGCTGTTTTTGTAACAACAGAGAAACCATCAAACATTTATTTTTTGAGTGTCATATAGCACGCTTTATTTAGAGGATTGCTCACATAGCCTTTGGTTTACAACCACCAAGAGATATGACTAGTTTTTTTTCCAAACATGGTTACAACACGTAGACTCAAAGTTGCGACCTCAAATTCAAGTAGAAGCAAGCACAATATTTTTGTCTATATGGTTGACTAGAAATGATGTAATATTTGACAAAAAAAAATATTTTACTCATATTTACAGGTTATTTTCAGGGCGACTCAATGTGTAACAGAACCGACCAATTTATAAGAGCACAAGTACGAAAGCAATCACCGGAATGATCAAACCATCATACTTGAACTCATATAAATCCGGTAGTCAACTGAAACCACGAAGGGTTCCAAACCAACTTGCATACAACCAAGATCACAGTAATTCAACATAACAAGCCACATGTTACATCCATTTCACAAGTACCTCATACCTCATAGTACACATAGTTATTACAAAATAAGTTCACAAATAGCGGAAGCAAAGTAGTTTGAGACCATCACAAACACTTAGTTCAAATACAAGCCAGCACCATAGTCATATCCAGCAAAAGCAGTAAGATAAGATAACATAGATGACCATGCCCATGATCTAGTCTTCATCCCCCGCAGGGTGGAGATAATATTTGCAGTAGCCGTTATAGAGCACGTCATCTGCAACAAGGGGAAAAATAAACCCTGAGTACGAGGATGTACTCAGCTAGACTTACCCGTCGTAACCAGAAATAAATGACACCAAGGAGTATGCAAGACTTTATCGGTGGATCTTGCTTGACAACCATTTTGCATAAAAGCTTTAGTGATAAGAGAGCATAATTTAATTTATGAGTAAGCGGCAAGTTAACTGTTGATGCAAAAGTGGATCTGCAAACACAAAGGGCTAATACCCGAATCGATATCCAAGGCGTGCCAGTCGATTTGACCTGTTAATCAACAAGGATGAAGATACGAGCACTTTCGTCCTGACAACAGCGATACGCCCGGAAGTCATGGCCAAGAGGTACTCACGCGGAACTCGAGGATCGCCGAAGGTCGCACTGAAGCGATGCAGCTCGCCGAATCAATGAGAACTCGTAAAAAGGAAAAATAATGCAAATTGACGAAGTCGCCGAAAAGTAAGTAGATGCAAATAGGAGTAAAAATTGGTTTTGATATTGATTGATATCTATTACATTGCCCCTCACTCCATATTTATACCCTGATCTAAAGAGACACAACCAAACACAACTAGGACACCAAGCCCATATCTAAGGAAACACGTGACTCTTACATGAATCATACTCTAACAAATATAGAAAAGGAAATCAACTCCTATCTATTTCCCTGTCCGCCTCAATTACGATGGAAATCTCACCGTCCTCCTTCCCATCGGCATACTCCCTGTTTCATCGGCAGTAGTCTTCAAGTCTTCCTTCATCGGCATACTCCCTGTTTCATCGGCAGTAGTCTTCAAGTCTTCCTTCATCGGCATACTCCCTGTTTCATCGGCAGTAACACCTCCAACCTCATCGGCAACGCCCGAGTCTAAATCAACCTTTCCATCGACCACCACCAGCTATCGGCAACCATCTTTACAAGCTGGCTTTCATCGGCTATCAGAATATACAGTAACTTTCCCCTTGCCGATTAGTCCACTCCGATCATTTTGACACGTGCAAAAAACGGTGTCAACACATGCCCCCCAATTTCGGAGTATAAAACCATTAATGCTCCGAAATTTACTCCAGATAACGTTTGCCTTTGCCCAATTACCGTAACTCATTCTCCAAGCCAAAACTTGATCTGTTATCAAATCCAATCAAATCTAATCCTGATTCACGCACTTCAGTAAATATCGCACAATCACCAACCACTCTTGCCTTGATTATGGTTAAGATACCGAAACAATAACCCATCGGCAAGATCTTAACATGATAATGCTGTCATTTTCAGAATTAAAATATCCTGTACCGATATCCCTTCCAAGTCATGATTACTTGCCATCAACTTATCCGTACAATCCCCTGATTATCGTGCGAACAGTTACCATATCCATCTGAACCACCTCGACCTACATGCGCGCGGTATAGAGATAAGTCCAAAATACCCCTACTCCAAGCGGCTTATAAATAGATTCCTCCGGAACACTCGCCCTCTACCCTCAGACTCCAATCTTTAACATTTTCTCTTTCCAGCGGCGACTCCGACGAACAACTGCGCGACCTCAACCAACAAGAACTCTTCTCCAGCGCTAACCTCAAGTCTCCGGCTCGTGCCCCCATCCTCCTCAAGATAATGGCAATCAACTTCGACGTCCCTGCGGTTCGCTCCACTTCCATTACCTTTTACTTTGATTCCCCTAGTTTTTGCAAATCCATACAGTTGGTGATTTTTCCTTTCTTTTGTTCTCCGGATCCTTTAAACTTAGGAACTGCGCAACAAATTAGTTATTCCAACCGATCAGCCGCATGTCCAATGCCTAGGACCAATGGGCAACCCAGATCCAACTGATCTGATTAATGCAGAGATTAACAGAATCCCCTTTAGAGCCCAAAATTTCTCTCTGAATTTATGGAAAGACACATTCCGATCTTGGCCCAAAACCACCAAAGGGTGGAAAGACTGGTACTTGAGGGTTAATAGATCGATGCAAGTATACTGGGCAGAACGGAAGTTAGATCGATGCATTAGGCTATCTATTGCCGATATGCAGAAGAATGAATCAATGATGATTGCAGCCGCTTACTTCTGGTCAGACACAACAAACACTTTTATGTTTGGACATGGCGCAGCTACTCCCACACTTGCCGATGTCCACATGCTCACTGGCTTGGATATCTCAACTGCCGATGAAGGCTCCATCTATGGTAGAAAATTTGAATATAGGGTGAATACCCGCAACATCGGCAGTTGGACGGGATACATTCAAGAATACCAAAAGATCGGGACACTTAACCAGAGGGAACATGCCACATTCTTGAATATGTGGTTAGAAAAATTTATCTTCTATGGTCGATCAGTAGGACCAACCAACGCCTTCCTCCCCATAGCTGAACTTTTAGCTAATGGTGTAAGGTTTCCTCTTGGCCGATACCTTCTGAGCTCCACTTATCATCTTCTTCATCAAGTGTCTCAGAAACTTTTGCTTGGCGAGCCCATCGGCAACCTAGGAGGCCCGTGGTGGTTTATCAACATGTGGCTGAATGCCCATATGCACAAATGTTTGCAATGGGACTTTTTTGCCCAACAATTCCCACGAGAAATTGCTGAAGACCATGTGCTCGGGGACGATGAATCGGCAACACGCTCACCCCTCAATTTTGGTGAAGCCATAATTGTCCTTCCTGGAACAGAGGCCAATGAAGACCAGATCGGCAGATTCTTCCAAAGCTTCTACAATGGTCTTTCTCGTGATCATAGGGCCTGGGTACCTTATATTGACGAGGAAAACAGATTCCCCCTTCTTTTCAACTTTGCCGATGACACCCTGAATCAGGATAAGGAACTCATGATGGCCATCATTACTCCCAGGGCAATTCCAGTAAATACATTTGGTAGCGGGAAAAACACCAACATTTCGTATGAGTTTTACAACCCATCGGCAGTATCCCGTCAATTGGCTTTTGGGCAACTGCCAATCAAACTTTGCTTTGCCGATGTGATCAAACCCAGGGAAACAATCACCTGTGGAACAGATTGGAACAAGGTAGTACAACTCTCCCCCGATGCCGATACCACAGATGTTGATATATCCACTTGGACGCCAGTATCCTTCATCACCGAGTCATACAAGCAATGGTGGTGAGAGTGGAAGGAACAACTGTTTACAACTTCTGCTCACACATATCGGCACATGATCGACCCTGAATATGCCATCCCTGACGACGCAGTAAGTTTCTTTTAACTCCCTTCTGCTTTTCCCTTCATATATCAGTAACTGACTCTCTTATGACAGGTTAACAACCCAGCACCATCTGTAAGCAAAAGTGGGAAACCCTTCGATCTTCAACCTGTTTCCCTGATATCACCGATCGGCTACAACGCCCCCACCTTAACTGCTTTGACTCACCAGAAGATCCGTACCAAGACCATCACCTCTAAGTCCAAATTGGCTACAGCTAGGGCCACTCCATCGGCTACTGCTACAACCTTGGTCAAGGCATTCAAGGTAACAACCTTGTTTATTTCTACTTATGCCGATCACAAACTGTATTAACATTAATCATCAGGGGGTAAGAGCTGCTGCTGGATCGTCATCGGCAATTCCTCCGATATCAAGCACCACTTCTTTTGACAAACCTTCAGAGGTATCCTCTTGACTTCTCATTTTATCTGTTAAATATCATACCTTACACTTGTTTTGCAGCAACAATTGGGTACATCGGCAAGCGTACCAGATATCCAAGCTTCACAACCAACAAGTGCCGATGCCCCCCAGCCAATCGTTGCCGATGCCTAAGTAAAGCGCAAAGCTTTAACAGATGCTGAGGCACAGCCAAAATGACAAAGGTCCATGCTGATCCCTACATCTGCCCCAATGTCATCGGTCATCATACCTCAAGAGCCAACCACCGATGAAGTCACAGAGGATATCCCATCGGTAAGCTCAGCCGATCCCCCACACGGCATACTCCAGGTTGCTTCCTCCAGTCAAGCACAGGAAATTGCCTTGAAACAGGTAAACCGATTAACCTAGCTGATTTACAATACTCATACTTATCCTTAACTGACCTCCTTTTCTTTTCCTCAGGAACAAGACTCCCCAAATAGCCTATTCTCCTTTGCTATTGACGTCTCTGACGATGATGGAGAGGAAACAAGTTCTTCCCTTGCACTGGGAACAATATCGGCAGAAACTAAGTCCAAGTTGGAAGCTCTCCTGAACTTGCTACAGCAGGATACCGCCCAACTGGTAGATGACTCGGACCCTGCAAAGGCAATTTTCAAAACAATCCGTGGCCAGGTCCCTGCCGATGTTGAAGAAGTACTCTTCCCAGCAGCCCATTTAGAAAGCCGCCAACTACAATATCAACGGGCTGCTCAACGTATTGCCGATAGAGCAGCTCAGGCTCAACTCAAAGAAGAGATGCTACAACTGAAACAAATTGCCGATGAGAAGCACAAGGGCATCGGCAACTTGCAGACTTCGGGTGCTGAACTTAAGCAGAAAATCTTGGATTTATCGGCAAGGAAGATGGCTCTATTGGCTGAATTAAAAGAAATCGATGCAGCCTTAACTCATGCTCAACAAGAAGAAAGCCAGCTACCCAATGCCATCAAAGCCCTTCAGCAAGAAAGAGATATCCAGGCTCGCAAAGCTTTGGCCATGAAGAAAAAACTCAAGCCTGTGGAGGGTGCTGCCGATGACGATATCAAAGAAATGGAGGAAGCCGACCAGATTCGCCTGCGTGCGATATTAGCTATCCAATCCTTGTTGAACTTGTAATCTTGTTTATTGTATCGGCACTTTATGAGACATTGACATCCTTGCATAATTCTAGCCGATAGGACTGTTATCGGCACTTATACTTTTATGCATCCATCCAGATACTAGGGTAATATTTCTTTAAATATTTTCCATTTAATGCTCTGGGAAACACAACCCCTTCGAGGGTTTCTAGAATATATGCGTTACCAGGAACAGACTGATTTATCCGATATGGACCTTCCCAATTAGGAGACCACTTTCCAAACTTTGAACTTTTAGTCCCAATCGGTAAAATCAATTTCTAGACCAGATCCCCATCGACAAACTCCTTTACCTTCACCTTCTTGTCATACCATCTGGCTACTCTTTTCTTGTTTTCTTCGATGCTAACTAAAGCCCTTAACCGATGACCCGTCACATCTTCCAACTCATCTTTCATAAGAATATCATAATCATCGGCTGTCAGCTAATCTTGAGAACGTATTCGCCTAGATCTAGTTTTAATTTCCCAAGGCAATACTGCATCGTGTCCATATACTAACTGATAAGGCGTCACTTTGGTTGCACCATGATATGACATCCGAAATGACCACAATGCTTCATTTAATACTATATGCCACCTCTTAGGATTTTCTTCAATTTTGCGCTTAATGAGTTTGATAATCCCTTTGTTAGAAGCCTCAGCCTGACCATTAGCTTGAGCATAATATGGAGAAGAATTTAAAACTTTAATTCCCATACCTACAGCAAACTCATGAAATTCTCCTGATGCAAACATAGTACCCTGATCGGTAGTGATAGTCTAAGGAATACCAAATCGGTAAACAATATGCTCTTTCACAAAATCAATCATATTAGCCAATGTCACCTTTTTTAAAGGAATTGCCTCAACCCATTTTGTGAAATAATCGGTAGCAACCAGAATAAATTTATGTCCTTTGCTCGATGGCGGATAAATCTGACCAACGAGATCGATAGCCCATCCTCGGAACGGCCAAGGTTTGATTATAGGGTTCATAGCCGATGCAGGCGCTCTTTGAATGTTACCAAACTTTTGACACCCCTGACATCCTTTAAAATATTTAAAACAATCTTCAAGAATAGTCGGCCAATAGTATCCATTCCTTCTGATCATCCACTTCATCTTGAAAGCCGATTGATGCGCCCCACACACTCCTTCATGAATTTCACCCATCAAGCTTTTCGATTCATCACTGCTAACACATCTAAGTAAAACTCCATCTATAGTCCGATAATATAATTCATCATCGAGGAGCACATACTTGGTAGCTTGGAACCTTATACGTCTCTCAACCTTTCTATATGGATCCTTTAAATAATCGACAATCTCCTTCCTCCAGTCATCGGTATCAACTACCGATGTTAGCACTTCTTGAATAGGCTGATACCCTGAAGCATACTGAGCTAGTCGATTAGCTTCCTCATTATGCAATCGAGAGATATGTTCAAGACGAAAATCTCTAAATCCTTTCAACAATTGCAAACATCTTTCATAATACGAAATCAAAGCTTCACTTCGGCATTCATAAATTCCAGCCAATTGATTTATAACTAGCATAGAATCACCAAAGATTTCAACAGCATCGGCATGTATCTCCTTCAGTAATTCTAACCCTTTTATCAAGGCTTGGTATTCAGCCTGATTGTTTATCGATGTAGCAACAATCGGCAATGAAAACTCATACTTCCTTCCTTGAGGTGAAATTAACACAATGTCGATACCTGCTCCTTCACCACATGTGGACCCATCGAAGAAAAGTGTCTAGGGAGCAATCTCCAGAGAGTCCACTGTATTACAATGCTGAGTGACAAAATCAGCCATCACTTGCCCTTTAACTGCCTTAGTTGATTCGTAACGTAGTTCAAATTCTGATAATGCTAAAATCCACTTGCCGATTCTACCACTTAATATCGGCATCGACAGCATATACTTGACCACATCGTCTTTGCATATGACCGTACATTCGGCAGATAACAAATAATGCCTTAATTTGACACAAGAAAAGTATAAACACAGACATAATTTTTCGATGGCCGAATACCTCGTCTCAGCATCCACTAATCTTCTGCTCAAATAATAAATAACACGTTCTTTCCCTTCAAATTCTTGAATAAGAGCTGAACCGATAACTGCATCATCAGTTGACAAATATAACCTGAAAGGCTTCCCATGTTGAGGTGGAACTAGCACTAGAGGATTTGTTAAATATTTCTTAATTTCATCGAGGGCTAACTGCTGCTCAGCTCCCCATACAAATTCCGATCAAAGATTGCAATTCAGTCTTATTGACAGGAGCAACCACCTTGTTAATTGCATCAATAGACTTCCTACTGATTTTGATGCCCCGCTGATGCACCATAAAACCCAAGAATTGTCCTGCCGATACACCAAATGCACATTTATTAGGATTCATCTTCAATCCATGCTTCCTTGTGCACTCCAGTATCTTTCGTAGATCGGCTAAATGTTTTGTAACATCTTCAGACTTAATCACCACATCATCAATGTAGATCTCCACTAATGTGTCGATGTATTCATGAAAAATAAAGTTCATAGCTCTCTGATAAGTAGCACCGGCATTTTTCAAACCAAACGTCATAACTATCCACTCAAACAACCCCACATGACCTGGACATCTGAAAGCAGTCTTGGGAATATCTTCTTCAGCCATGAATATTTGATTGTAGCCTACATTACCATCCATGAAGCTGATAATTTGATGTCCGGCTGCAGCATCAATCAACAAATCAGCAATCGGCATTGGATAGCCATCCATCGGTGTGGCTTTGTTGAGATTCCTGAAATCAATACAAACACGAAGTTTTCCATTTTTCTTATAAATAGGAACCACATTAGAGATCCACTCTGCATATCGATACTGCCGAACAAACTTTGCCTCAATTAATTTAGTTATTTCAGCCTTAATATCAGGAAGTATATTAGGGTTGCATCGGCGCGCTGGCTGCTGATGTGGCCGAAATCCAGATTTGATAGGTAACCAATGTTCAACTACCGATCGGTCTAATCCAGGCATCTCAGTATAATCCCAAGCAAAACAATCTTTATACTCTTTTAACACATCAATTATTTGCTGCTTACACTTGGAATCTAACTTAGCACTAATAAAAGTAGGTCTTGGCCTATCGCCATCACCGACATCTACTTCTACTAAATCATCTGCCGATGTGAACCCTTGACCTAATTTTCCATCATCGGCAAACCTATCCATTAAAACTCTTCTTTAGAACCGACTGCTTGGATCGGTGGAATTTCATAATCAGCAACTCTAAGGAACTCTTTTTCCCAAGCTTCTCCTGATATGCATTTAGTTCGCTCATAAGTATCTGATTCTGCCGATGCGATGATATAAGAAGAATCACCAGGGACAACCTCAATCTTATCCCCAATCCACTGTACGAGGCATTGATGCATTGTAGAAGGAACACAACAATTAGCATGAATCCAATCCCTCCCTAGAAGCAGATTATATGCACCCTTACCGTTAATAACAAAGAATGTCGTCGGCAAGGTTTTGCTGCCGATGGTCAATTCAACGCATACTGCCCCTTTAGCCGGTGACACATTACCTTCAAAATCCTTCAGCATCATATCGGTCTTGGTCAAGTCTTGATCTCCCTTACCAAGTTTTCGATACATCACATAAGGCATAATATTAATCGCAGCCCCTCCGTCGATAAGTATTTTAGATATAGGCTGCCCATCAACTCTGCCTTTCACAAACAAAGCCTTAAGATGCTGTCTCTTGTCATCGGTAGGTTTCTCAAAAACAGCCATCATTGGATCTAGTGTCAACTGAGCTATTTGATCAGAGAGAACAACTTCTTCCTCATTATCAGATAACGCCAAAAACTCCATCGGCAACATGAATACCATATTAACGTCTGCCGATGGACCCTTATTTTTATGTTTTACCAGCCACTGCTGATGACCGGACCTTTCATTGGAGGAATTTTCCTCTTGGTATAAATCCTCCTGACGCTCACGTTGCATCCTCCTTCTCTGTGTCTTTGTTAGACCCTCCGGGCACCATCGAGGAAACTTGGTTTTCCAAACCGGCTGATAACAGGTCCTAGTTGATTCTACACGGCGTATATTAGGGTCCCTGTAGAATATTTCCTCATCGGGAACTCTTGCATTTGCCATTTCCTCAAGCTCCTCTTGATTCCTTAGAAAATATCCAGCGCGTTTACCAAGCCTTTCATGTACACTAAGTCTGCCCCCCAGCCGATCATGCACTGATGCTCTGCCTCTGATCGGCTCATTGATAAATAAACCCTGATTGCCAGGTTGAAACCTCCTTTCTGACCGATTGACCCCATAATAACCATTGCACTCAGGGCAATTTTAAACAGTTGGCAATTTAATACCTTCTTCCCAGCAATGGATAAAAAACGGGCACCTCCAATGATCTTTATGCCGATGCCATTCTTCCCGACGTCTTTCTTCTTGCTGTTGTCGATATCGATCATTACGCTGACGCCAACCCTCCTGCTGCCTTCGATGAGTAATCACAATGCCAGGTTGAGGAGGGTTTTTGGAACTACTGCTTTCTCCCAGCAAACCCTTACTTTTTGCATCATCGGTAGTTATCCGATGCTGGGGATCCACTGATGCGTTTTTCTCAGCAGCCTCTAACGTCAATACTTTGGTCTTCCCTTTGGCCTCCAACGTATTTGCTGGAAAAGGGTGTTGATCAATTTTCATCGGCCTCTGGGCATTGGAAGTACCAAACTTAATTCTCCCAGATTCAATAGCCGATTGTAACTGTTGCCTGAACACCTTGCACTCATTTGTACTATGTGAAGTTGCATTGTGCCATTTGCAGTACAAGATCTTCTTCAACTCTTCTGCCGATAGGATCACATGATTAGGTGACAGCTTAATTTGGCCCTCTTGAAGCAGAAGATCAAATATCTTGTCGGCCTTGGTGATATCAAAGGTAAACTTTTCTGGCTCTTTTTGACCAAAGGGACAAGATATCGGCTTTTTATTCTTAACCCACTCAGCTAAGCCGATAACTGGTTCTTCATCAGAATCAGAATCTCCTACTTCTTCAACAAATGATACCTTTTTACTCCAATTCTTTTTAGGTTCAAAAACCCTAGTATCTTGATCAGAGATCCTTTGCACAAGATGACTGAGACTTTCAAACTCCTGAGAAGCATATCTGTCTTTAAGATGTGGCAATAACCCTTAGAAAGCCAGATCGGCAAGCTGCCGATCATCCAGCACCAGACTGTAGCACTTATTTTTTACATCTCGTAGCCTTTGCATAAAGCTCTCTACCGATTCATCATTGCGCTGTCTCAATTTTACTAAATCGGTAAGCTTCTTTTCATGGATTCCAGCAAAGAAATACTTATGAAATTGTGTTTCTAGATCAGCCCAGGTAATAATAGAATTTGGTGGTAATAAAATGAACCACGTAAATGCCGATCCAGACAAAGATGATAAAAATAATCGAACTCTTAATTCATCTCTGCTAGCTGCCTCTCCACATTGAATAATGAAGCGATTGACGTGTTCCATTGTTGATGTGTCATCTTGCCCAGAGAATTTAGTGAAATCTGGTACCTTGTACCGATTTGGGAGAGGAATTAAATCATATGCAGGAGGATATGGAGTCCGATAAGAATAAGTATTGACCTTGGGCTTTATCCCAAACTGATCCTTCATAATTTCTGCTATCCTATAGGCCCAAAAAGCATCAGCCTCCTGATGACGAACTGGCTGAATTTCTACAGGAAGTGCCTGCTGATATCCCTCCATATATCTTTGTGGCCCACGATCTCCAGCAATTGGCATATTCGCCGTTACTTGTGGTCCATTAACCTGTTGGAAATGATTCATCGGCTGTGCTGCCGATGCTTGATTCTAGACACCAGCTTGCATATAACCTTGTTGAATCCCTGCAATCTGTTGATTTTGCTGAACTGTATGTTGAACAGGTAACTGTCCTGACCAACCATTACTAGAACTCATCGGTATAAAACTTGCTGATGGCTGGTAATTTGCTGACATTGTTGGATAATTATAACCAGCTTGAGGCATGAACTGAACCCCAGTTTAACTCATAACAGGGGCTTTCTGCTGCATCGGCAGTAAGCTTGCCGATGGATTTGAACTGGGCGTTTGAACCAAAGGCATCTGGAAACCCCCTGTAGTTGGTTGCACAGTAGTTGCTGTGGTATATTGAGGCACTTGGGCCATCGATGAAACAGCCGATGGTATAGGAGCTTTTCCTACTGCGTCAAATACTTGAGGTAACCCAGGATTGAAAGCAGATGACTCCGGAGGCATACCATATCCCCACCAATTAGCAGGAATCTGGCTATTCTGAGACACAGGGCCTGACATAGCTGATGCCACTAGATCTGTATTAAGCTGAACTCGTCCTACCGGATCTGATCGTATCGGTGTAGATTGAATATTAGGTAAGCCTGTCGATACTGGAGGAGAAGTAACTTCTGTACCCACAACGGCCGAGGGAGCCGATGGAGTATTAACAGATATCGGCTCTGGTTGGTGATAGGTAGGCCCAACATAATGTGATGCCGTTTGTCCTTCTTTGAGAGTTCGAACCACAGCATTATGAACAGTATTGGACAACACATTGGAATGATTAATTAAAGCATGATTTACTGCAGAATTAACCATCTCTTGAAGTTTACCAGGATTGGAGTCAAAGGTAACCTACCGAGGCAATGGCAAATCTTGCTTCTGGATGACTTGTCCACTCTTGTTCAGGCTAAACGATTTCAGACAAAGCTGCCTGTATTCTTCTACAGCCTTTTCTATAGCCTGCCTCGGCTCCTCCTTAAGATCTTCTTCTGATACCGCGATAATGTTCCCCGCATCGATCTCGGAATTGAACATATTGATCGGATTGATTGGTCCCACCGGGCATGCCAAAAGATGTGTTGATGCAAAAGTGGATCTGCAAACACAAAGGGCTAATACCCGAATCGATATCTAAGGCGTGCCAGTCGATTTGACCTGTTAATCGACAAGGATGAAGATACGAGCACTTTGGTCCTGACAACAGCGATACTCCCGGAAGTCACAGCCAAGAGGTACTCACGCAGAACTCGAGGATCGCCGAAGGTCGCACTGAAGCGATGCAACTCGCCGAATCAATGAGAACTCGTAAAAAGGAAAAATAATGCAAATTGACGAAGTCGCCGAAAAGTAAGTAGATGCAAATAGGAGTAAAAATTGGTTTTGATATTGATTGATATCTATTACATTGCCCCTCACTCCATATTTATACCCTGATCTAAAGAGACACAACCAAACACAACTAGGACACCAAGCCCATATCTAAGGAAACACATGACTCTTACATGAATCATACTCTAACAAATATAGAAAAGGAAATCAACTCCTATCTATTTCCCTGTCCGCCTCAATTACGATGGAAATCTCACCGTCCTCCTTCCCATCGGCATACTCCCTGTTTCATTGGCAGTAGTCTTCAAGTCTTCCTTCATCGGCATACTCCCTGTTTCATCGGCAGTAGTCTTCAAGTCTTCCTTCATCGGCATACTCCCTGTTTCATCGGCAGTAACACCTCCAACCTCACCGGCAACGCCCGAGTCTAAATCAACCTTTCCATCGACCACCACCAGCTATCGGCAACCATCTTTACAAGCTGGCTTTCATCGGCTATCAGAATATACAGTAACTTTCCCCTTGCCGATTAGTCCACTCCGATCATTTTGACACGTGCAAAAAATGGTGTCAACATTAACAATATTAACCTGTCAACTAGATTAGCACCTGTACTAGAGCAAGTAATTGATTAACTCCAAACATTAGTAATCATATCTGGTATAATGTTGTATCATCATCATCATCGATTTAACCATCAAGTTCCATTAAGTGCATCTACGTTGCCGCTGCTCAGTCAAGTTCTCACTATCCGGGAGAGATGGCGATTCGAATTGATTCCTATCCAGCTGGAGGGGTATTTCTAACACAAACCCAGGCATACCGTGCGAAGGTAGCCATAGGTCACCTTTGGTACAACTCAGGAATCGCGGTTCTGAGCAGCGTCGCACCCTCAGGGAGTCCACTCTGCCAGGTGGTCAATCTCACCTTGGACTTATGCCAATAGCTCCCCGCACATCCTTACTACCGCTAGGGTGTGCACTTTCACTTCCCAGACTTCCGGCCTGAATTGAGCTACTCGGCTTCGCGGTCGGAACGAGTTATCCGGCCAACTAAGTGATAGGCATACGTTCAACTTGACATGAGGACATACAGCGAATCGGTCCTTAACCAACACAGACAGGGATAGATCCACACCCAAGACCTCCTTGCCTTATTGCTTCTCTATCGACATCCCACCCGGTCACAATTCATTATTAACACATGGTTATCTTCCACGATAGCAATATATAGCCAACCGTGACCGGACATCATCCTAACTTGCAGGTGACAGGAAATCACCTGACTTTTACCGGTCTAAGCATGGCTAAGCTTTGATTCGCTCCTGGACCTAAATAGGCTTCAGGGTACGTATACTGGCCAAGGAATAGATATATATGCAACAAGTGTTTGCATCTAATTCCTATCACTTAATGCATCAATAAATAAAGATACTCAAAGTAACCATTTTCAAAACATAGGAGACTTAGAATGCTCCGGGGCTTGCCTTTCAGAAAAGACGAAGGTTGGTGATCGGGACACTCAAGAACTTCCTCGTCGGCTCCTTCTTCGGGTGTCTGCACCTCCTGCTCCTGAGCTTGCTGCTGCTCCTCCGGAAGTACTGGCTCGAATTCTAGAAGCGTGACTCCCTCCGGAACACCTATTGCATGCATATGCATAGTATAAGAATCATGCATGCACAAGAGATGGAAGATGATGATGAAATGTACAGTCATGTATGAATGGACGCATGAAAGACATAATGATACAAGATTAACATCGATTTTTACCGAGTAGGTGCATATCTCTTTTAGAAAACAAGAACGGCACACTCACCAAGTTCTAATAACCTAAGATAAAGTTGTTCATCTTTGGTAAGAGGTCTAGCACCTGCAACTAACAATTTATCTTAATTAGCCTAGCATCTAAATCATCACATCAACTCATATAAAGCAAACAAGTCATTCACTGCACTCAACAGTTTTCAGGCTGCAAACAGCAGCTACAAGTTTGATCCATAACTGGAGTTCTACAGATCCAAATACCATGATTTAAGACTTTCTGGAAATCTTATAAAATTATCTACGACTTTCATTTAAACACCAAAGCCTAATTCAAACTCAAACTAGGTCACCCAGACTGATCTTGTAAAACTGTTCGTGGATTCCAGAGAGCAGGCAGTTGAGAGCGATGTCTTCCAACTGACATAACTCTCAAACTACTAGGCCAAATGTCTTGAAATTTCTACACAAGCTAGATAAATAAATTTCCTACAACTTTGTTATTGACCACTTTCCCAGCAAACCAATTTATCATGGTAAACTTTATAAAGTTCCCAGAATTATCCAGAAAGACACAATGCAAGAAATAATTATTAACTTACGTTGTAAACATACAAACGAACAAGACCAACTTTACTAACTCATCATACATTTAGAGACTTAGGTTAAATAATAAACACATATCCAAAGTGTATATAAAATTCCACAAAAATTACAGTAGCTTATACATGTCTCCAATAGGCTACTACATAAATTTCACATTATTTGAACAAGTATCACATCCTACACCAAAATGACAAGACATAAAGGCTTAAAATGGCATAAATAGGAAACCCTAGTGAAAAGTGTCAAGCAATAGATTTTATATTTTTTTAGGTTCATTATAACACCATAACACTGTACAAAAAGTTTCATGCTCACTGGATACATATTTTTACCATGAAAAATAGCACAAGAATCTCCTAATTATAAAAGGAAAATTAATAACTCAAAAACTATCCATGCAATGACTCTCAAATTTTTATCAGAGCTTCTACTCATCAAGAAGAGCTCACGCACAAAATTTCATAATTTTTGGAGCACAGGAACTCAAGATATAATTTAAACAAGTTTGCATGCATTTAAAAACACATTCCAAGTTTCAAATTAATTCATCCAAAACTTCCACTATAAGTGTTAATGTTATATTTTTCCTAATTACTACACTTCACTGTGATCCTAAAAAAATTGGAACCACACAATTTGGATCTACCAAACTTGAGATATCAATTTTACAAAATAGCATCAAAATCTGTAATAATGAACTAGCTTCTCTGACTTGAGTCACTGGCGCTTGGGACCCACCGATCAGGGGACCCCACCTGTCAGCGAAACAAAACAGGGGACGGCGGGAAATCGGCGCGGGATCGACGCCATCTCACCAGCGAAACCAAGGGCACCGACGTGCTCACCTCGACGATACGCACCTAACCATGCCCTTCCCACAACCGCTACCGAGCTCTAGCTACGACGACGTCGGCAATGGCGGACTACGGCGAGGCCGCGGCGGAACTTCGGTGACGGCGAGCCCCCATTGCCCCACCCAAGCTCGGTACGAGCTTCACAGGGTCACTACGGAACTAGAGAGGTAGGAAACGGAGGGTGAGAATGACCCTGGCTAACACGACCACGGCGGCATCGTACTCCGGCGAGGTTGCGCACATGGCAGCGGCGGCAGAAGTGAACAATGTGCCCTCACCTCGACTCGATAGGCTCAGACAAGAGGTGGAGGAGGTAGAGGAGGACGCGGCGGAGCTTTGAGCGAGCTGGAGGCAGCGTTTTCACGGCGGCGAAGGAGCTAGGCGACGGTGACTCGCTCGGCGACAATGGTGGAGGCGCGGCGCTCGGTTCTACGTGAACTGACGAGGCGAGGAGGCACGGGCGAAGCAAATACGCGAACCAGCAGGTGCGTGGCGTCGTCGTGTCCGCGATGGCCTGACCAACGGGGGCAGCGCCGGCATACGACCGCCACTTGGCGCGCGCGGCCTGACCTCTGTCGGCCATGACTGACCAGTCGAAGCACTGTAGACGCGATTTAGTGAAAACTGATGGAGCCTGACAGCGAGTTTTCAACGATCAAAAACTCTTAAACTGTGACGATCTAGCTCTAGGTTAAGTTGACAAAGTTGGAGATTGAAGTGAGGACTACAACTTTTCCAATTGGAACTCGAGCTGATTCGGTCTGGTTAGGGAGATACAAAGTTCCAAACAATGGTACATGAAACTGAAAATCCTCTGCCAGACTTAAAAAATTTCTAAGTAAAGAATCAGCACTGATTTCTGGCTTGTGGGCCCAATTTGAACATGTTCTACATATTTTCATGAGTTGGCTTCTAAACAAAGTTTGTTCCTTATAAAATTTGCTACAACTTTACTTTAGGTTGCTCAGACATGCAAACACTTTAGGCTGTACTTTTTAAATGGTCAAACAACAGAGCTCCAGGAGTCAACACAAGTCAAGCCATTACTTGGAAGTGTAATTAGGCAATATGGTCAACATGAACATTGTTCCTAATGACATTCTAAGTGTAGCTAAGTTGTTTAAGAGGACATTTGACACATATTTGCATAAACCACACATGAGCACACACAATTGCTAGCATAAAACCAAGCAGTTCAATTAGAAACACACATGAAATGATAACATTCATAATGGTATGATGCTTATGAATGAGATGATGATGCTCATGCTCAGGTGACGCAAGTGTTTTAGTGCAACCATAACACTGCGGTGTTACACAATGGACGCGGTTCTGGTCCACACTTCAAAAGGAGGCCAACCAACCAAATTTGAAAAGGACATACCGAGTGATGGAGATTGTAGCAATGGAAATTTTCACGAAGAATGAATGGTTGCTTTCTAATAGGTTTAGAGTTTAATTTATTGATACAATCTCCCATACTTTTGATGCTTTTTGTGAGCTTTTCTACATCAGCTGGTGGCTGAAACGATGTAATAATGAATGGTTAGTGCAAAACTCTTGCAGTGGCCGGAATTAAATTCCTTTATCTAAGAAAAATTATCTTGTCTTCTTGGCACAGTTACGAACTCATGAGCAGTTTGCATAGACGGCTAGGGACCTATTTCTGGTAATGCATTTGAGTAGGCTAGTTTTTCTGAGTTGATGACTAAGAAGTGTTTAGATCTAGGGACTAAAGTCTCTGTCACGTCGAATGTTTAGATGTCAATTAAGAGGACTAAACATAAGGTAATTATAAAACTAATTACATAAGGCATGATTAATTCATGTGACTGATTTATTAAGCCTATTAATTCATCAGCAGCACCTTTTTACTGTAGCACCATATTGTCAAATCATGGAGTAATTAGGTTTTATAGATTCGTCTCGCAAATTAATCTCTTTCCGTGCAATTAGTTTTATAATTAATCTATATTTAATACTCCTAATTAACATCAAACATCCACTAGTATAAAAAAGAACAGTCGTTCGTCTGAAGCTGCTTCAATCCTCATTGTTTTGTTAGGAAAAAGGGTGCAGTGTACGTCAGATGCAAACTTTACACGGTAAAAAAGCACCAGGGTGTGTCGGCACTGGAAATGGAAAGACGAACACGCTCATTGGTCGCGTGGTAAAAGTGACTCGGCCACTACCTTAATCTACAGTGGCGTAACAAAACAGTGCGGCAGAGAACTAGGGCAAATGTTTTTTTTTTATATTGACTTGTTTTGAGATGAACCAATGAACAAATCAATCCTAATCTATTTGTCATCAAGACAAATGAACTACTTAGGCACCTCGCACGCGGAAACCCATCCTTGTAAGTCTGAGGTAGACGTATTCTTTTCAATCTGGTGTTCCACAGTTGCACAATACAACGAACTTGTCGAGTAAGTTTCCACGTGTGTGTTACTTAAAGCTGATGTTGGAATCAGGCTAGGTTAAATACTTAATTACAAAGTTCAAAATGTGCGACGGCGAAAATAAAGGATCGTTCAACTTGCACTCAGGTCCTAAGAACTCATCTTCGGTGTTTCTTATTAGGTCATACTTATAAGAATGTTTTATAGGGGTTTTAATCTTATTAAGGCCTTGTTTAGATGTCCATGTATCCGCCTCAATCTACGTGTGTTCAGATGGTTTGATATGGAATTTACTAATTGAAATCACATGCCAAACCATTTCAACACATATAGATTGGGGTGGATACATGGTCATCCAAATAAGGCCTAAGTAATATGTCACATAGATAATATTGGTGACATATGTTCATAAAAACAGTGGCATAGAAAAGAAACTAAGAGACAGATGTGATAGCTTTTATCTAGATGAAACTAGTTACTCTAGGTTTCTAAAAGAAGTCGCTAAGGATAAGGTTTAGGTCAGACATTGGAAATATAAATCATAAATAACTCTTAAGTTAGTAGATTTGTCTTGAAAAATACTTTAATAAAAATATACATATATCATTCTTAATAAATATTTTTATAAAAATAAGAAGTCAAAGTTATATTTTGGAGGCCATGTCAATATTGAAAACGACTTCTTTTTAGGAACTTGGAGTGAGTTCGTTGTGTTTTGAGAAACTATGAAACCTATTGAAATTGACATTT
>NW_027097111.1:29534-60000 GCF_019320115.1 Miscanthus floridulus | reverse complement strand
GATTGTTCTCACGTGCTTCTTCTACCATCTTTTGCTTTCCCGCATAATTGAGCACGGGATGAGCATGAGTATCATTGGGATGCCTCATAATCATCTCCTCGGAATATTCTATGATGTAATCTTTATCAAATTCCTCAAGGTGAGGAGGGGTAGCTGGCCAAGCACCAGGAGGGATGGTGTAGCCAGCTAACTCCAAGTTCTCCTCCTCCTAGATCATCTGACACCTCCTACCCCTGTCTCTTTGGTCACCTCTAGCCGCTGCACTGCTGCTGCCACTAGCTGTCCTCCCATGGCCACGCTGAGGAGTAGGCTTATCTCGTGGCTCCATCACCTTCCTTTTCCCCCTCTGGTCATCTTCGCCTCCGGAGGCCATCTATGCAAAAACATGGACCAAAATGAGGAACTATACAAATGGAGAGTAGAAGTTACCCTATAAAGCAAGTTAAGTAATCAAGAAGAGTCAAAGTGTAAGCTAGGGAAGCAACTGATGTGGTACTACCCATAGACATGCGGCACTGCCGCGCCTGGGAGTGGCACTGCTGCACCAGCTGTTTCATCAAGACTGCATTTTGCTTCTTCTTGTCTACTTAAATTACTTCATAATTTAACTCCTAGCCCATTATACAATCTCAACAAGTATAAACACGTCTATGTCATCGATTCATCTAGATATGATTGAAAGGAACCCTAGTAATCATGAATCTTGACTTTGAGAGCTGAGTGAAATAGATAAAGTGAGTCAACCATCGAAACAAGAGTTGAGCACTGCCATGCTGAAGGTGTGTCACTGCCACTGTAGTTAATTTGGCTCCATGATTGAATCATGATTTCTAACTCAATCAGTCCCCAAGGCACCATCCAAACTACTATTTGCCTTCCAATCAACCATCCAAGACAACTAGAATTGATACATTGCATAGATCAGGAAGGAATAGGGTTTCACCTTTGATTCTCGTGGATTAGGGAGGAAAGAGATGAAACGGCTCCACCTAAGAGCTTCAACGGCCACCGGTGACAAGGGAGAAGACCAGTGGTCGGCGCGGCACTACCGGAAGGCAGCGGCGTGACTGGGCGATGGCGCGGCGACGCGAGGGAAAGAGCGAGCGTGCTGTGTCGGTGCCTGGGTGAATGCGGGAGAGAGAGAGAGAGTTACCATGGGCCATATGGGGAAAAGAGTAAAGGATATGGGCCCCATGGTAACTGCCATCGTGGGCTGAATTCCGATTGGAATTCAAAGTGCGGCACTGCCACAGCCCACACGCAGCACTGCCGCAGAGCGACACTACCGCAAGGTAGGCGCGGCACAGCCGCACTCCCTAGAACAGCAAGATTTAGATACTAACTAAATAGCTCTATATATATAGGATATGAACACATATCTCAAGCACACTATGATCAGCTACAGATAATCAATACAAACAATGATCATAATCCACTTGTTTATTTTGATAAATCATTTTGAAGCACAATATTTAAACCTATGCAAATTCGTTTCTCCTATTCATGCTAGTTCATCAAACAAAGGTGTGCTATAGTTTAAACCACGTTACGAGAATCAAGTATATTTAGCTCACTACGCAAAGCATAAAACCTTGACTCATCGAGAGGCTTAGTGAAGATATTAGCTAGTTGCCTTTCGGTGCTCACTTGGAGAATTTCGATATCTCCTTTGGCTTCATGGTCTCTCAAGAAATGATGTCGGATGTCTATGTGCTTAGTTCTTGAGTAGCTTATGGGATTGTTTGCTAGCTTTATGGCACTTTCATTGTCACACAAGAATGGGATTTTGGTAAAGTGACACCCGAATCTTAAAGGGTTTGCCTCATCCAAAGTAGTTAAACACAACATGCACCGGCTGCAACATACTCGGCCTCGGTAGTGGAAAGGGCTACACAATTTTGCTTTTTAGAACTCCAAGACACTAGGGATCATCCAAGGAATTGACATGTCCCTGAAGTGCTTTTTTATCTACTTTGCAACCAGCATAATCGGAATCCAAATACCTAAGTAGATCGAACTTAGAGCCCTTAGGATACCACAAGCCAATGCACACACTAAGCATAATATTGGGCCTAGATACATGCAAATAAAGTAGAGAGCCAATCATGGAGCGATATACCTTGGTATCCATGGCTTTCCCTTCATCATTGAGATCTAGATGTCCATTGGTTGGCATGGGAGTTTTGATAGGCTTGACATTCACCATGTCAAACTTCTTGAGCATATCATGGGTCTACTTCGTTTGACTAATAAAAGTTCCATCCTTCACTTGCTTGATTTGAAATCCAAGGAAGAACTTCAATTCACCCATCATGGACATCTCAAATCTCTTGGTCATGATCCAACTAAATTTCTCACAAAAAGAGTGATTAGTACTCACAAATATTATGGCATCGACATATATTTGTCACACAAAGATATATTTATCAACTTTGTGAGTAAAAAGGGTAGGATCGGCTTTGCCTAATTTAAATCCTTGTTTAAGCAAGAATTCCTTAAGGCATTCATACCATGCTCTTGGTGCTTGGTTAAGCCCATAGAGTGCCTTTTGGAGTTTGTAAACATGGTTGGGGAACTTGGGATCTTCAAAGCCCGGTGGTTGCTCAACATAGACAAGTTCTTGAATAGGGCCGTTGAGGAATGCACTCTTCACATCCATTTGATATAGCTTAAAGTTGTAATGAGCATCATAGGCTAGAAGCATTCGGATAGCTTCAAGCATTGCCACCGGTGCATATGTTTCTTCAAAATCCAAGCCCTCTACTTGAGTGAAACCTTGAGCAACCAATCTTGCCTTGTTCCTTGTCACCACGCCATTCTCATCTTGCTTGTTGCGGAAGACCCACTTTGGTGCGAATGATATTGGTATTGGGTCTCTCCACCAAGGTCCACACTTGATTTCTTTCAAAGTTGTTAAGTTCTTCTTGCATGGCCATCACCCAATCCGGGTCTCCAAGTGCTTGTTCTACCTTAAGAGGCTCTAAAGAGGAAATAAACGAGTAAAATTAGCAAAAGTTTGCTAAATATGAACGAGTTATTACCCCCTTTCAAAGACTCCCAAGGATATTATCAATGGGATGATCCCGTTGTATTGTTTGCCTTAGCCTTGGATGATCAATGGCCTCTTGTTCATCTTCTAGATCTGCACCTTCTTCTTGCTCGAAGATTGGTTGTAGGTTCTGTCCATGAGCTAGAGTCGAATCAGCTACTGCTAACTGTGTAGGCACAGCACTGCCGTGTGCAGGTGTTTCAGTAGGAGTCTGCTACTGTTCAGCATCAGGTACCTTAGCAAAAATTGATGCAGCAGCAACTTGAGGAACCTCCACTTCAATGGCTTGATCTTATTGTGGTCTAATATCACCAATAGCCAATTGTTTGAATGTTTCACATGGTGGATCCTCCTTTCCTACAACACTTGAATCAACTTGCTCCACTTGAGAGACATTAGATTCATCAAATGTCACATCTACCACAATCTCAACTCTCCCAGAGGTTTTGTTGAAAACACGGTAGGCATGCTCATTTGATCCATAACCAAGAAGAAAACCTTCATTAGTTTTAGGAGCAAACTTTGAGGTTTTGGGCTTCTTGTTAAGTATGAAACACTTGCACCCAAACACTCTAAAGAAACACACCTTAGGTTTGTTACCGGTTAGAAGCTCAAATGAAGTCTTCTTCAACTTCTTGTGTAGGTAGAGGCGGTTGATGGCATGGCAAGCGGTGTTGATGGCGTCGCACCAAAAGAGGTCCAGCGTCTTGTACTCATCTAGCATTGTCCTTGCCATGTCAATTAGTGTTCAGTTCTTCCTCTCTACTACACCATTTTGTTGAGGGGTGTACAGAGTTGAAAACTCATGCTTGATGCCCTCTTCATCAAGAAGCTCCTCAACTAGAGTATTCTTGAATTCGGTCCTATTGTCACTTCTCATCTTCTTAATTGGGAGACCAAACTCCTTTTGTGCTCTTCTAACAAATGTCTTCACTTTCTCTTGAACTTGGCACTTGTCATACAAAAAGAATACCCAAATAAAATGGGAACAATCATCAACAATAACAAGACCATATTTGTTGCCCCCGAGACTTAGGTAGGCAACCGGTCCAAAGAGATCCATGTGAATTAGCTCCAATGGTTGCTCAGTGGTCATGATACTCTTTGGTGGGTGAGGTACGTCAACTTGCTTTCTGGCTTGACAAGCGCTACAAATCCTATCTTTCTCAAAGTGAACATTTGTTAGTCCAAGGATATGTTCATCCTTTAGAAGTTTAGCCAAGTTCCTCATCCCAACATGAGCTAGTCAGCGATGGCAAAGCCAACCCATGCTAGATTTTGTCACTAAACAAGTCTCAAGCTTAGCTTTACTTTTATTGAAATCTACTAAGTAAAGCTTATTCTTTAATCGACCCATAAAGACAATAGAGGAATCCTCCCTTCTAAAGACTTCTACACCCTTATCCGTAAAGAGACAATTGTAGCCCATCTCACACAATTGAGAAACAGGACAACAAAATACAACTTAACGAATCAACATGTAATACATTTGTAACTGAATGCTCAAGGGTTGTGGCAACTTTACCGAGACCAATCACGTCCCCCTTTGAATTGTCTCCAAAGACAATATTTTCATTTGAATGTATCATTTGGGAATATGATGAGAACATACTCCTTTATCCAGTCATATGATTTGTACATCCGCTATCAAGCACACAACTGGATCCACCGGAGGAGTATGCCTACAAAAAAATTCATTTGCTAGATTTAGGTCCCCAACTTGACTTGAGGCCTTGCATGTTAGTCACAAGAAACTTAGGAACCCAAATAGAAGTATTCCTATATATGTTGGTTTCCTTTCCAACATATTTTGCAACCACTTTTCCACTGTTGTTGTTCTTCAAAATGAAGCACGATGTTAAGCTTTGTCGTGGTGTATGGGTCTTTGGTTGATAGGCATACTTGTTCTTGGTGCCCCATATTGATTCCTTAGGCTTCTAGAAAACTTATTTCTGCTGGAACACCTTCTTCATGGGCTTAGTCTGATCAGGAAGAGAATTGGTAGCCTTCCCATTTTTGTGGGGCGTGGCCTGCCGCCCGTCACCGCGACACTGCCGCTCGGGGATGCTACACTACCGCGGTCTGTGCAGGCTGCTCTACACCAATTCTGCCCTTCCTCTCAAACTGCACACACTCATAGCCATTCACTATCTTTCTTCCATTTGTCTTGGCTCCTTTTATGTGGCCGAGCCCATGCTTGATTGAGAGATGCCTTCCTTGCTTGAATTGTGGCCCTTTTGATTCATACTTGTTCTTGTCATTGGATTGTGCCTTGTCCATGCAATCTTTTCCAATGATTTCATTGAGCCTAGCAATCTCCTTTTTCATAGCCTCTATGTTTGCAAGGTTAGTAGAATAGGCATTCAAACCAAGATTATAACATTTTCCACAACCTTGACTAGTGGAGGAAGTAGAGGTTTCCTTTGCCTTAGAGGAATGTGAGTTGCTATCCCAAAGAATGCCATATTGCAGCTCTAGTTCTTTGTGCATTTCATCCAAGTCACAATACTTTTTCTTGAGAGCATTATTAGCTTTCTTTGTGATAGCATGGTCCTCTTGCTCTTTGGCCAAGGCCTTGTGCAAGGATTTTACCTCACTTCTCTCTAATGCAAGAGCTTTCTTGCTAGCAATGTAGAGATCCTCTTGTTGGATAAGAGTCTCCTCTCTAGATTCTAGCTTGGCTTGGACACTCTCTAAATCCTCCATTAGCTTAGTGATGAATAATTTAGTCTTTCCATCCAAATTTTTAGTTATTTGATCAATTTCTTCATCACTAGATTCATCATCACTAGTGTTATCACTAATATCACTACTAGAGATATCACTAGGAGGTGGAGGAGGTTTGGCCTTAGATTTGGATTTTACTTTCTCACCCTTTGCCATAAGACAAATGTGAGAGGAGTAGTAATCATCATTGGACATGTTGTTGAAGAGCCTTGGTGTTGAGGATGGCTTGTGGATAGCTACGGTTGTAATCTTCTCATCCTCTTTACTTGAGCTCTCTCTAGTTGAGTCCCATTCATGCAATGTGAGCCTCTCCCATGTACTTCTTGCTCTTTCTATGATCGGCCTTGTCCTCTTTCTTGTCCTTTTTGTACTTGTTATCTTTGATCTCATATGGACACTTGGCAATGAAGTGATCGGTACTACCACAATTGTAGCATGCCCTCTTCTTATTGTTTGTAAACTTTCTCTTCACTACCTTGTAGCCTTGCTTCTTTAGACCTTTTTGAAATCTCTTCATAAAGAGAGCAACATCATCAACCTTCTCATATTGATCATCATCATTTTCACTCTCACTTGAGGATGATGCAGTCTCTACTTATTCTTGGACTTGCTTGCTTGCTTTGGGCTTGCTTGTTGAAGCTTGCTTATTGATCTTGGACTTGCTTATAGAGCCTTGCTTGCTTGATTTGTTGGCCTTGAGAGCTACATCCTTGATCTTCATGCCTTCTAGCTTTGCTTGCAACTCACCAAGCTTTTTCCTCTCATTTGCTTCTTCTCTTTGCATGTCAAAGGTGAAGATCCTCTCAAGTACATCATTTGGTGTGAAGTACTCAAACTCCTTGTCTCTAATTAGAGTCACTACGGTCTCATTTCTAGGTGAATAAGCTTCCAACATAATCTTGACTACCTTGTGATCATCTATCTCATCACCACCATAGCCTCCAATCTTGTCCACCATTGTCATCAGCCTATCAAACATCTCTTGTGGCCCTTCTCCATCCAAGATTACAAACCGGTTGAGCTTGGCCATCAACAAATCAATTCTTACCTTTCTCACTTTGTCAACTCCTTCATGTGCAAGGTGCAAAGTGTCCCATATTTACTTTGCAACATCAACTCCAATCACTCTATTGTACTCATCACCATCCAAAGCACTAAGAAACACACTTGTGGCTTGACCATTGAGGTGAATGATTCCCATCTCTTCTAGTGTTGGGTTCTTGGGATCAACTGGTGGCTCAAATCCATTGCACACGACCTCCCAAATGCCTGGGTGAAGACCTATAAGATAGGCTCTCATCAAGTTCTTCCACTTGGCAAAGTTAATCCCATCGAAATGAGGTAACTTGCCCATGGGCATATTGATGAAAGACCTCGTCATGGTTAGTCATAGGCATAGAAGAATAGTTAAAGGATACGGTGGGATATTTGTTGTTGTTGGCTTTGCCCTTTCCTTTCTTCTCCTTCTTGCCCCCTTGACACTTGGTAGGACTCATCATCATCTCCATCTTTGGAACTACTTGATATGTAACTTGATGATGCATTTGTTGCCTTCTCTTCTTCTTTCTTCTTTTTCCTAGCTTCTCTTCTTTTTCTTCTTGCTTCTCTCTTGAGCTTTCTTTCTTCTTTTCTTTGCTTCATGTCTTCAAGCCTTTGCTGCTCCTTCTTCTTTTCTCTTGCTTCTCTTTTTGCCTTTCTAGCTGCCTTCCTTTTTCTTCTTTTTTCATCATTTAGAGCTTTCTCGGCATTGGTAGCCTCAAGTTGTGGGAGTGTGGTATTGCTCGCTGTAGAAGCACTCACCTCACTGCTATCGGTGGCATGCAACTCCACATCCTCTGGATCGATGTCAATGGGCTTCACACCACTAATACCGCCTCTAGGCTTCATACCTCATGCGGTGAAGCGCTCACGAGGTAACCTTCTCTGATACCACTTGTAGGATCTATGGTTAGCCTAGAGGAGGTGATTAGGCCTGTAAAAACAAAACTTGAAATTTTGTCAAATTCAACCCGTGGCACAGCCGCTCTATGCCCACGTCACTACCACTCTGCGGCACTATCGAGCAAGAACAGTGGCACTACCGCACCTGCAGACAACTTCGAAATATAATTCAAAATCAGTGAAAGGAAACTTGAATCTAAGAGTTTACTGAAGTCCCTGCAGGTGTGTAGAATACAGATCGACAACAAAAAGTGGTAGGAACACCACACACAAGTAGATCAGCCACAAACCCTAGAAATCACCTCAACAACAATATGAATCACAAGAATGTAAAGCAGGCACACGGTGACTCAATGATTTATCCCATGGTTCAGCTCACCACTAAGGCTTGCCTAAGTCCACGTTGTTGAGGTTAGCCACTAAGGCTTTGGGCTTTCCAATCCTTCCTCATTCTCAAGTCAAGAGAGTTAACTCTTGATATGAAGGGTGAGTTTACTAGCTGCAAGAGTTGGTTACAAACCTCCCGAGGCTGCCACACAAGTTGGCAATCTCCACAAGTGACGCTCTAGTCAGCTAGAAGCCAAGCTCTAAGAGTAACAAACACAACCACCGGCTAAAACATGAACCAAGTGCTCTTTATAGTTTGGGAATTAGTGGATCTACTCTCTAATAGAGTTTGGCACCTTTTTCTCTCATGGATTGATGCAGAAATCAATGGAGAAGCTTGGGAGCTCAAGGTCACCAATGGAGGAGAGAGAGAAGAGCACTTTTTAGCCTCTGCATGAACTGAACGGTTGGGGGAAGAAGAGAAACGTTGGAGGGGAAAGGGAAAAGTATAAATACCCCCTGCCCCAATGGTCACTTAATTCATGGCAGTGCCTCTCTCTAGGTGCGACACTGCAACACCGGGCAAGAGCAAGGGTAAAGAATGAAGTGCTGGCTGTCTTGGCTGAGTAACTGAGGATGTAAGTGAAAGATTGAGCACTTGGCAGCACATATTAGCTTAAGCATTATGTACCCATTTAAAGGACGGCTTTTCTTATACTCAAATTCAAAATATAAAAGAATTTAAACATCCTTTGAGTTTGAAGCTGTCAACATTTGTAAATGGGGCACCTCCATTATGTATAACATCCTCGATCTTAAATTCCCTGCCTGTCATCTCGATAAATCTCATTAGTCCTCTAATTGCATGGTCATTATCACCAAAACCCACAAATAGGGCTTCATTGCACTTTCGGATGTCCATCGCTTAAGTGCCTAAGTCGATGCTACACTCACAAGGCTTATCATAACTGTAGCAATTTCTGATAGATTTTGGTTATTGTAAACCTGATAATGTAAAATATAGTAGAGTTTAATCAAAAAAGGATGGCTTTTCTTGATTTTGAACGCTGTTATTGATGGTCATTAAACTCCAAATCTAACCATCAACTATTGCATAAATTGACATTAAATGAATCACAAACTATAGTTATAGGGTTTGATTCTAACAAGTTCCATGAGTTTTGGTGCTCTCACTTGTTTTGCAGGATATTTAATTTTTCACCAAATAAAACTATCTCAAATGATGAATTGGAGTGCACCACTATGAACAGCTCGTTGAGACGATCGAAATAGATATATTATTTGCTATATTTGGTGAACTTCGCTTTACTTTATTTTACTTACGGGAACTCCGCTTGCATTGAGTGCTCTAGTCATAAGATCTGGAATAGAGTAGTAACTATTAGCGTAGACGTGGTGTCTAGGCTAGTGTTTATCTGAGTTTGCACCTAATCTCATGGTTAGTTGTGGTAGCCCCAGAGGTGACAGCTCTGTCAGGCCTTTGTAATCCATCACATTCGGATTGGTGTTTCAGAGCTTAGGCAGCCTTCCCCTAACTACTTTTTCTTACCTCCTTCGAGAGTCGAAAAGGTACTATTGCTCCAAAGTAAGTAAAGTAAGCCTGATCCTTAGTATAAGCCATAGAAAATCCCTCTCTACCCACAAAAACACTTTTCTATTTTTATCCTTAGACGATCTTGATCCTTACTAGAACACTTTACGTTCCCTGTGGATAAATATGATACTCTAAAATACTCCTGGGTGAAAGCTACAGCGGTATCCGTGCGCTTGCGGATTTTTCTGTGTGCAATAAAAAATACCAACAAGCTTTCTAGTGCTGTTACCGAGGAACGGTAGCTGTGCTAGTTTAAAACCAAGTTCGTCTGTATATCCCTTTATCTTTTTCAACCACCCCTACCACATTGATTCCACACCTTTTATTCAACTTTTGGCTCTAAAGGGCGAATTATTGGAGCCTCCACCATCTTCGCAGCCCATTCTTACTGATGGATATAAGCTTCATCCTGCTTTCATAGCCATGGTTTGGGAGCAATCCTTCTCTGGCATAGAAGACGAAAATCCTTACACCCATCTTTGTGAATTTGAGCAACTATGTTCTTGCCTGACTGTTGCTGGCATGACACAAGAGACCATTAAATGGAAATTGTTTCCGTTCTCCCTTTTAGGAAGGGCGAAACAATGGTATGCTCATACTGTTGGAGGCGTAATGGAAATTGGGATGAACTTCGAGATAGATTTTGTCTTGCTTTCTTCCCCCTTTCTCAAATTGCCGCTCTACGAATAGAAGTTCTTACCTTTCAACAGAAGGAGAATGAGACATTAGGAGCAGCTTGGGCTAGGTTCATGAGCCTTATTAACTCTGTTCCAAACCATTTCTTGCCTGACCACGTCCTTTTACATCACTTTCATCTTGGTCTTAGCAAGGAAGCTACTTTCCACCTCGACATATCTTCAAACCTTTTCTTGCCTGACCACGTCCTTTTAAATCACTTTCATCTTGGTCTTAGCAAGGAAGCTACTTTCCACCTCGACATATCTTCAGGAGGTTCATTCTCACACAAAACCATTAGTGAAGGGAAAGTCATTCTAGAGAAAATCCTTGAAAACACCCCCTACGCTAGCATTTTTTATGAGTTTCCTGAAGAAGAAGAAGTCGAGCCAAGCCTCGACCAACAAGAGGAGGCAAACGCAACCGAATCCAAAATTCCTTTGAATTCTTCTGATGATTGGTTGTCGAAGAACCTCCCATTGAGGGAACACACCACACTTTAAAAGATGATGAACCTCATCCTTCTATGTTCCCCTTTGAAATTGAGGGAGATCCCTTTGAAGATTTTGGGAATGCTTCGAATTTACTAGTTCAAGTGAAGCCTCTGGTGCACTCTGCACCATTTGAGGATGACGATGACCCACACAATGGTTCCTTCCTAATGGAACATATCAAAGGACTTTCAACCATCATGAGCCATGAGTGGTTGGTAGAAATGGAGTTGTCCACTAAGGTAGCCTGAATCATTGCCCCCTCAGATGTTCTAACTTGCATCCTAACGAAAACAACCATAGAGGCTCACTATAGTCCTACCGTTGAGATAAATATTATTTCAAAGGCTCAGGCTGAAAAACTTTGCCCCAATGAATCCTTGATCCCATCTCATAAGCTTTTCATAATTCCTTCTGGAGTTACTATTGAAAGTTATGGGGTCATAAGGTCTATTCCTTTGCACATAAGAGGCTCCGAGTACCATCTAGATTTTTAGATCTATGACATTTTAGACACGTCCCTCTTGATTGGTGTACCTTTACGGACACTCTTTCAATAAAAACCAAAATAGGGTCTCTTGAATTTAAAGCTAGGAAATTCTCCTATCGTCGTTTCGATTGCTCACTTAAACAACACGATAGTAGAACCCAAGCCTAAACAAGACCCTGTTGAGGATGTCTTAATGGCATCTCTAGAAGACATGTCCCAACCAGCTCTCGATGATGAACACTTCATTTAAGAAGAGGAGGATCCAACAGAGCCTGTCAAACTAGATCAAACGGAGGTGCCACCACAACCCTCAATTGAGCTAAAACCCCTTCCTTCTAGCTTAAAATATGTCTTTCTCAACAACAACTAAGAAACTCCAATTATCATAAGTGACAAGCTTTTTCAAGAAGAAACCCGTAAACTTGTCATTGTTCTAGAGAGACATAAATCGGCCATAGGATACTCACTCCAAGACCTCAAGGGGATTAGTCCCACTCTTTGCACTCATCGTATCCCTATCGATCCTGATTCTTCGCCATCAAGGGAACCACAATGGAGACTTAACAATGCTATGCGAGAAGTTAAGAAAGAGGTCCTTAAGCTTTTGCATGCTAGGATTATCTATCTCATGCCTCATAGTGAGTGGGTTAGCCCTGTCCAAGTTGTGCCAAAGAAAGGAGGGATGATGGTTGTAAGGAATGAAAAGAATGAACTCATTCCTTAATGAACTATCACTGGGTGGCGGATGTGCATTGACTACCGAAAACTTAACAAGGCCACTAAGAAGGATCACTTCCCATTGTCGTTCATTGACAAAATGTTAGAATGCCTCATGAACCATTCCTTCTTTCGTTTCCTTGATGGTTATTCTAGATATCACCAAATCCCAATCCACCCCGATGACCAAAGTAAGACCACTTTTACATGCCCGTATGGAACCTACGCATATCAATGAATGTCGTTTGGATTATACAGCATCTTTCCAATGGTGCATGATGTCCATTTTCTCTAACATGATTGAGAAAATCATGGAGGTGTTCATGGATGACTTTACCGTCTATGACAAAACCTTCATTGATTGTTTGAAGAATTTAGACAAAGTATTACAATAGTGTAAAGAAAAGCATTAGGAGAAATGCCATTTTATGGTTCAGGAAGGAATAGTTATAGGACACAAGGTGTCTGCCCGTGGGATAGAAGTGGCAAAAATTGAAGTCATTGAACAACTTCCACCTCCCATGAATGTGAAAGGCGTTCATAGCTTTCTAGGCCATGTAGGATTCTATAGGCGTTTCATCAAAAACTTTTCTCAAATCGCTAGACCCCTAACTAGCCTCCTAGCTAAAGATGCACCTTTTGTTTTTAACAATGAGTGCCATGAAGCCTTTCAAATCCTCAAGAAGGCGCTCATTTCAGCTCCAATCATCCAACCACCCGATTGGAAGCTACCTTTCGAGATCATGTGTGATGCTAGTGATTTTGCTGTGGGGGCCGTTCTTGGCCAAACCAAGGATAAAAAGCACTATGCTATATCCTATGCTAGTGTTGGTATTTATAAGTGCAAATAGAATATGAAGGATTCCGCAAGCGCACAAAATACCATTGTAGCATTTTACCGGGAGTATTCTAGGTATCGTTATTTATATTTTCCACAGGGAAACAATGGAGTAAAGACTTATTGAGTAATTATCGACGGCGAAAAAGGGTGACCTGCCGCCGACACGCTAGCAAGCCAAGAGAAACAGCATGGAGCAGATCCCGAGCTCTCTCTGGACTTAGGAGGACATCAGACCGGATGGTCGTGACCTAGGGCATGCCAGTCAATTTGACCATGTAATTGATAAGGAGACAAGATTGATCAGTAATTTAAGATGGAACATGTCGATGTTTGTCTAGACAATTCCAAATGTGTGGCTAAGTAGGCAATGAAATAAGGCTATCGACTAGAGAGTCGATACCCAGCATGTTCATGGTGCATGATAAGCAAAAATGAGCATATCGGCAATTATCATTTACTCAATTGCATAGACCTAACTTAGCCGATGATCATGAAAACACGATAAAGATGTAAAAAGATAGGCGTGAGAGCATTCATATTAATTGAGAAACATATTATCTTTTAACCAAGATAAAAACAAGTAAAAGCATATGAATAGCCAATACATTCTCAATAGGTAGGCTATCGGCTAAAATAGCTGATTCCAGTAAAAGAAGACTCGCAACATGCAAACACTCGACTATTAAACGTGGATAAATCCATACACCTATCAAATCTAACCAATTATCTCTAATAGTGGGGGTTTGAGCCAGACCGATGCAACCATGATAAAGATAACAGATTAAACCTACAAGGAATACGAATCTATACACACTCAACAGAATCGTGAAAACATGCTATGATCATGAAAGCACAAGCGATCGGCTAAATAACCGATGCAGACATAGCATGTAGCCAGAGGCTATGTTTGACCATAAGCGAGACTTATTACCTGATGATTTCCAATCTATAGTGTTAATAGTGGGGGTCGACCGGATCGATGGCAGCCATAATAGCAGTTCTAGACCAGATTTTATCAACTAGCAAGCTTTACTTAGGGTTAAACATGTCCTAACCGCAAGCTATCTTCGATCAAGATTGGATCAAAATGGCTAAGCTAACCAAAACCATCGTTAAAACGAGATGTAAACAGGGAAAACTGACAAGACAATGATTTGAAGAGATACAAAGCCGATCCGTTTCAATCTTAATCGGGCAAGGGGTGATTTTGTTACAAATAGTAAGGTACTAATTATAACAAGATCGATAAATAACAAATATATTAAAAGCAGCAAGGAAACCCTACCAATCTTAATAGATTTAATCGATAACTAATCTGTATCAAAATTTATATGAGATACGAGCCGGACCGATGCAACCGTACAAATTTTGATAAGAATCAAGGGTAACTTGTATCAGTAATTATAAGAGATACGAGCCGGACCGATGCAACCTTACAATTAACTGACGATAACTAACTTATACAAAGCTTGCAAGAGGTCAGACCTAACCGATGCAGCCTTACAAATAAAGTATAAGTCATGCCAGATACTCACAAACAAACCGGAGGTCGGACTTAATCGATGGCAGCCCTGCTTGCCGAAGAACTCGCCAAAATCTACTATACTCCTACTCCTAGGGGGTGGTGTAAGCTGAAAAGTAAAGGTACTGGTTTTTTATTGATCGTAGAGATGTCTATTACAATAGCTAGGGTCCAATATTTATACCCAAGGCTTGATTACGAGTCCTGGTCGAACAAGACCGGTTACAAAACTTAGTAAAGAAAACAAAATCTCCTAAATTACGATAACTTGGACTTCAATCTTTCCCTTCTATGAAGTCTAATGCGTCTACTTGCCTCATGCCTTGCCGTCCTTGCCAATAGGATCCATTCCCGTGAGATCGATGATATCACCTTATCCAGTCAAATTTGATGGCAATCTAGTTACCCGATCTCACAGAATATTTTAGCTTTCCTTGATGGTCTTCAAAACTTAGGGTTTCCCATCAAACCAAATTTTGGTGTCATCAGTAATAAAGAAATATCTATCAGTCAACATACCAGCATCACCAAAGCAAGGGGTAAAGGTAATGATAGGAATTAAGCATAATGACACTCAGGGGATAGATCACTAAGATAATGTAAGCTAGTTAACTCAGGAGAACGTTGGGTGAGGTAGATTCCTAAGATATTCTTATTACATGGTCAAAGTACATCCAACTATAGCTAAGACTAACTCTACTCTTGTACACTTTGGGACGCCACTAGACGATAGAGCTTCGCAAAAGATAACTATACTGACGCGACTACGGTCCTACAATTTAAGAACCTGCTCACATGGGGTGGACTATAGAGGATAGATGGGGCTACCACCTCCTGCTTCTACCATATGGCTAGGGAATAGGGCGCACTCATAGGCAGAGCATCGTATAAGCACTGTGCTTACATGAGGCTCGGCTACTTAGCCCAACCGGTAAACTAGCAGGCTAAGTGCTCTATGAACCCATACACAAAAGTAATGATAACCTTAACGAAGCGAGATATATATTCAAAGTAAGCATAGCCATGTAGATAGGAATATGATAAATTGATAATATGTCTTACAAGATGTAGAAGTGAAGATATAAGGCTTGACCGAGCTTCCAAGACCAGATTCGGAACTTGAGCATGAGCCCAACTCGACCCTCACTCCCGAGCTACTAATCTACTACATTGGAGAGTTATAGACCTAATCCTCCTGGTGTGTGTTGATCTGAATGAGAGATGATGGCCTCCTAGATGGGGTAGGGGGCGCCTTATATAGGGGAGATGGAGTAGGGGGCAAGGCATTGCCACATCATCGATCCGCGTTAACTCCCTCGATCACCGTTGGATGAACCGACCTTGAGCAACGGTAGAGATAGACTCTCAAAGGCAGTGGGAAACCGACGTAGAAAGGAGAGCGTGACATGTGGACCCCATAGGCCGGCCAGCCTACAGGTGGGGTCGGCCAACCTGTCTTAGTGATAGGTGGGCCCCACCCTTTGGTGGAAGCTTTTGGACCCCGTCTTGAGTTGTTTTTCATAGGTTTTGCGAGTCAATTCACTTGTTGATGTCGATATGATTGTTCGGAGAGTATGATGGTGGTCCTAGGGACGATTTTCTAGATAAATCCTCCTGCATTCACATATTCACCAAAGCTCATGGAATTCATTAGTTTAAACCCCTAGACCTATGTTTGGTGATGGAATTAAGTATATATGTAGGATATGTTGACGGTTTATGATTGACAATAACAACCGTCAACAGCTAGCAAAACCTTGTCTAGGCCACAACTCAATTATGCTACCACTGAAAAAGAGTTATTGGCTATTGTCCTTGCAATAGATAAGTTTAGATCTTACTTAGTGGGGTCAAAGGTAATTGTTTATACAAACCATGCTGCTCTTAAATACCTCCTCACTAAGAAAGATGCTAAGCCTTAGTTGATCCAATGGATTCTCCTACTCCAAGAATTTGACATAGAAATAAGAGATAAGAAAGGAGTAGAGAACTCGGTAGCCAATCACTTGTCTAGGCTTCAATATAAGGAAACACATGAGTCACCTATTAGTGACTCTCTAAGGGATGACACACTCCTCAAGGTAACAGACTCTGACCCATGGTATGCAAATATTGTGAACTATATGGTTGTAGGTTTTGTTACACTAGGGGAAGACAAGAGGAAACTTAAGCAACAAAGCTGTTTACACTTGTGGGATGATTCATATCTTTATTAGGTCTGTGCTGATGGATTGCTACGGAGATGTGTCCCCATGGTTGAAGCCACAAAGATCATAGAAAGATGTCATGCATCGCCCTATGTAGGACATTATGGAGCATATCGTACACATGCTAAGATCTGGCAAAGCGGATTCTTCTAGCTAACGATGTATCAAGATACAAAGGAGTTTGTCAGAAGATGCGTAGATGCCAGAAACATGGAAACATCAATGTTAGGGATGCAATACCACTCATGAACAACCTCCAAGTGGAGTTGTTTGATGTCTAGAGGATTGACTACATGGGACCATTCCCAAAGTCTAGAGACGCCGAATACATCTTGGTGGCGGTGGACTATGTGTCCAAATGGGTAGAAGCATTACCATGTTGAGCTGCTGATTCTAGGCATGCTAAGAAGATGTTCCATGAAGTGATATTCTCATGATTTGGAACACCTCGATTGGTCATTAGTGATGGAGGGCCGCATTTCATCGACAAGACCTTACAATAGTTCTTGGTAGAATATGGAGTCAAGCACAACATTGCAACTCCATACCATCCCCAAACAAGCGGTCAAGCTGAAACATCAAATAAGCAAATCAAGAACATTCTACAAAAGACCATGGATGAGATGGGGAAGAAGTGGAAGTACAAGCTCCATGACATACTTTGGGCATATCGAACGACATATAAAACACCCATAGGTATGTCACCTTATCAGCTTGTATATTGAAAAACATGCCATTTGCCTATTGAAATGGAATTCAAGGCCCATTGGGCAATCAAAAGATGGAACATGGATCTTCGTCTAGCTGGCAAGAATCATCAAATGCAAATATCTGAGCTAGAAGAATGGAGAGAAAAGGCTTATCATAGCTCCAAGATTTACAAAGAGAGAACCAAAAGATGGCATGACAAGAGAATCGAGCATAAGGAGTTCAAGCCTGGGGATAAGGTCTTACTATTCAACTCAAGAGTAAAGCTTTTCGGTCATGAAAAACTTCAAAGCAAATGGGAAGGGCCATTCAAGGTGATTGAAGCCTCATCACATGGTGTCATCACACTCCAAGATGATATAGGTAACACCTTCAAGGTAAATGGTCAACGTTTGAAAGTTTTTCTTGAACCTAAAAAATTAGAAGAAATTGACTTGACAGAATTTTTGCAATTTAATGATCCAATCTAGAAAGTTCAATCTTGTTCTTATTTCCTTCTAGATCTTAAGCTAATTCAATAGTTCAATAAAATTTTGACTCGCTGGTGTCTCTCACCAGAAGAGTCCCTCGTGTTTTCACCATTTTCTATCTATGAATAAAAGCCAGGTATAGTCTTGAAGAAGTGTGGGGGGTTGTGCCAACTCCCATTATGAACAAAGGCATTGAAGCACAGCATGAACTGGTGAAGGAGACTACACACAACTTCTGGAATTCGGTTTGATTCTCTTTCACTTGTTCATATGCTTACTCCCTACTTGCACTTGTTTAAACATGCAAATTAAAAAGAATCAAAGTTTCACACTTAAAGTTAAAATTTTGAAAGTGAATATGAATATAGCTCTTTAAGATTGGCATGCATAATGTTTATTCCTTACATATATTGACTAAGTTGTTGTGGAGTGTGATATAGTTCTGGCTTAGAAATCCTACCGGTTCTAATCAAGGTACTTGGAGAATTTGTTTTTGATAAAAATATTATAAAACCATAGTGTCACATACTCCTCAGTGGTGATAAATTCCTACCAGAGCCATATACATACTTTTAGGATACAAACCTTCCACATAAGTTGCTTGCTTTGTGTTGAGCTTTGTCAAGTCTTGTTGACCCTTGTTGAGAGATTTATCATGCTCCCAAGATTAAGATCACGTACACGCCACATATATGTGCTGCTCCTACACTAGGAGTACGCAAAAATATGCTTTTCATCCACCTCAAAATGTTTTACTCCTACACTAGGGGTGAACACAAAAATATCTTTGTTAGGATTCCACCAAATAAATGCTCCAACTCCTTGTGAATATCTCTCTTGAAAAGTTTTGTTGCAGAAAAGAGACATGGGGCTATGAAAAGAAAAAAGTGAAAAAAGAAAGAAAGAAAGAAAAAAGTTTAAAAAATGGACATAAAGATGTCTAGAGCATTGAAAACAATAGGTACAAAGATGCCTGCCATGAAAAAAAGAGAGATAGCCTCTGCTCTTGCAAATATTGCAAGTTTCAACAAGAGAAATATGTTTCAAGGACATAGTAGAATTAGGTTAGCCACTAAATATTTCACACACATGCACATCTTGATCTAAGAGTATGACATTTCCCTCCCTGGATCTGGGATTTGACTTTACAATATATGCAAGGTAAGTATGCTATATATTTTATCCCTACCTAAACTCCACATAAGCTTTTTAGAAGTAGGAAGGAATAGAAGGCAATACTAATTTATGCCTTGGTGAGGAATCATACACCATTGAGTGATTGAGAGTACCATTTGAGGAGTATAAAGTGAACTATGCTTTTCTTGTGAAATTTTAAAAAAAACTCTAAGTTACTGAGATGAGAATTTGGGAAGATGACTTCGCTTTGAGAACAGTTCCACTTTTCAACCGCTTAAGGAGATATGTTAGCCGCACCACATATCCCGCAGGTACAAGGAATGTTTTGGAATAATCAGTATGCTAGTCCCATATCTTGAATAGCTGTATTTATGTTTATCTTAACCTTTACTCGGGACAAGCAAAGGACAAGTGTGGGGGAACTTGTTGATGGTCATTAAAATCCAAATCTAATCATCAACCATTGCATAAATTGTCATGAAATGAATCACAAACTATAGTTATAGGGTTTGATTCTAACAAGTTCTACAAGTTTTGGTGCTCTCACTTGTTTTGCAGGATATTTAATTTTTCACCTAATAAAACTATCTCAAATGATGAATTAGCGTGCACCATTACGAAGAGCTCGTCGAGACGATAGAAACAGATATATTATTTGCTATATTTGGAGATCAGAATAAAAAGATATTATTTTTGCAAATTAAAAAGGAGTGCTGACGTCAGCATCGCTGACGCCAGCACCCAGAGTCAACGTAGCAGCAGTGGGACCAGGTAGGCCCCGCATCGTAGCCATTGTCCCCAGGCGGGGAACCATCGACTTGGCCAGCCAACCGCGAGTGGCCGTGAGGCGGAGGGCGGCCCACTTCGCGACCTCGCGCACGTCCGCGAGTGGAGGCGGGAGCGCGGCAGGCGAGCCACTCAGGACACATGCCCGGTGTCGGTTGGAGCGGGAGTGCGTGCTTGGGCGCGGGTGGGCGATCGCGATGTCGTTCGGCCAGGTGGGCCACATGACGATGAGAAAGAGGGCGCCCGCCCGGTTCAGCACAGAGGATCGCGGGAGGATCGATTGGGCCGCTCGAACCAGACGGTCCAGTCGCCCAAAATCCTAGATTTCGCCCTAGAAGAGCAGACATCGCATTTTTTCATCGGTTCGGCTCCGGTTCAGGGCCTAAACAGCCGGTTCTCTTCCTGTTTTCTTTGACGGTCGGTTGGGTACCTTCTAGACGTGATCTCTATGATCTCCACCGCCCAAAGAAGGTTGGTTTGATGCGACGGTGATCAAGAAAAGTGGCACGGATCGGTGACGTGGCGTTTCCTTAGTGTCTACTCTATCCCCCTATAAAAGGACCCCCATACCTCCTCCAGGAGACACACCCTACGCTCCAGAGCTTCATTATTTCATACACAAGTTGTAGTAGTGTTCCTCTAGGTGGCTCTCACCTGGTTGAATTATAGAAAATAGGTAGAGAGAGGAGATGAAAGAGATTTGAGGAGGAGCTAGCCTATCGGATTCTTCTCGACTTTGTACCTCTACGAATTTGATTCATCTTTGAGTTACATCCAGGTTCTTCTATTGGTACTTTTAAGTTCTCTAGCTAATTAAATTCAATCTTTACTTTATTTTACTTACGGGAACTCCGTTTGCATTGAGTGCTCTTGTAACACCTCGGGTGTTTAAATACTAAAACATCCCATGTCATCATATGCATAGCACATCATTTATGTGTTAGTAAAATTTTTGATATGCATACACTAAAACAAGTTTACCTTTATGTTACATGTGTTGACTTGTATGGCTTGAATTGAGTTAAAATTCTTTGTATTGAATTGAATTTCCGAAAACTCTGATTTTCAGTATTTAAATTCTACCCTGAAAACCCATTTCAAAATCTAAGTATATTTTGGGGTTGAGCCTAAAAGCAAAAGTGTAGAGCTTGTTGAGTTGTACACAGTTTGTTTTTGGAGATTTCAAAGTTGTTATGAAAAATTTGAAGTAATTTGAAAAGGCGAGATTCTTTAAATGTTTCCTTTTTGAATTCAAATTTGCATTTCAAAATGTAGACTGAATTAGGGGGTGGTTATAAAAGCAAAGTTGTAGAACTTTAAATTTGGAGCAAATTTTATTTTTGAAGATTTTTGAGTTGTTACATAAATTTGGGAGTAATTTGGATTTTTAAATCGAATGGCAGTTTGGTAATTTTGATGAACAGTAATCGCGGAAGCCAACTCACCGTCTACGGTCTTCCTTCTGCTTCCAGACGTGACAGTGGCCGCCCTTGGCTTCGCGCTAGCACGGGAAAGGCTCCTGCATGGCTTCTCCTTGCTTCTGAGCCGCTCTATAAGGACTTCACCGTCACCGTTTTTCTCCACTCTCCTCCTCTGTTTTCCAGTCGCCATTGCCGCTGCTCTATCGTGCGTTTGTCGTCGCCGTAGTGCCTCCACCATTTCAGCAAAGCTTGTTCCAGCTCCACCTACTCCTTGCGCGCCTAGCCAACCGAGTCTTGGTGCCTGATTCCACCGAGAACCCGCTGTGCGCGCCTTTCTTCCTCTTGGCCGGCAACCTCACCGTCGTGCTTGCGCCGTCGTGGCCAGCGTTTTCCGGTGAGCCATTGCTCTTGCTTAGTGTACCTCCAGCTTCACCTTGATGCCGTGGTGCTTAATACCTTGTTGCTTGATAGTTTTATCCACCGCAGTCGCTAGAGCACCGCCACCGTCGACGTTTTGCTCCGCCGTGGTTGCTCAGATCGTTGACCTGCTTCACCGTTGCTTCTCCAGCCCCGTTCTTTGCTCCATTGAGCTCAGGGTGAGCTACTGGTGCTTCCTGTGCACGTCGAACCACTCATCCGTTGTTCTTCCGATCCAGCTTTATGCTCCAGTGCGTTCGGGGTGAGCTCCTGGTTCTTTCCGAGTTGTTTATGTGAGCTCCTGATTCTTTCCGAGTTGTTTGTGTGAGCTCCTGGTTCTTTCCGAGTTGTTTGTGTGAGCTCCTGATTCTTTCCGAGTTGTTTGTGTGAGCTCCTGATTCTTTCCGAGTTGTTTGTGTGAGCTCCTGATTCTTTCCGAGTTGTTTATGTGAGCTCCTAGTTCTTTCTGAGTTGTTTGTGTGAGCTCCTGATTCTTTCCGAGTGTTTGTGTGAGCTCCTGGTTCTTCCCGAGTTGTTTGTGTGAGCTCCTAGTTCTTCCCGAGTTGTTTGTGTGAGCGGGTGTTTTGAAAATGAATTTTTCCTTTTTTAGAGATGATTGAATAGTGCTATAATTTGTTATTTTTGTGTAGATTTATTTAGAGCTAAAACAATTATGAAAATTTTTGTGTGACCTCTCTGTGATGAATATTATTTAGTAAAAATATGAAATATTGATTTACAGAACTTTTTGAATGTAATGAAAATTGCTCAATTAATTAATAAATGAATTTCCATGATTTTTCTAGGCTCAATTAATTATCCAAAAATTATGAGATTTGTTTTGCCACTTAGTTATCATGTGATGAACGTTTACAAAAATTTTGAGGTCAATTGGAACAAGTTGATTTATTTCATAATTCTTAATTAAATAATTCATTCATAAAAGCAAATAGTAACTTTTAATGATTTAGGTTTTGATTGAATTTTTTATTGAGTGGTGTCCTTGGGTCATTAGTTGGTAATGATCTTTGGCAATTGATATAAGTAGTACAAAAAAGAATTGGTTAGTTTGACTTGTAACCGTACCGCGAAGGAAAGTTGTATTCAAGTTGTTAATTTTTACATCCATCATCGAGCATCATGTTTTGTATTTCGCATCATGTTAAACATGTCATTGTTATTACGTATAGTGAACGAAGGTGAACACGTGGTAGTTAATCAAGTTGTTGAGGATGTTAATCCGTCTGTTGAGGTCGGATCAAATACTTGTGAAACGTCACAGGAGCTGGATTTTTCCGTCAACGAAGGCAAGCCCCGGATGCATACAAACCTACCTTGTGTTTTATAAATTAATTTCGCTTTTGCTTTCCATTACTGCATTAAGTGGTTAGGAGTTAAATAAGAGCCTAATTGGTGCATTACCACCCTTGTTATTCCATATTTACCATATTACCAGTTTTAAACTCGTATATGCCTAGTTTTGCTTAGCTATGCGTAGAACGATGAAAGTCGGGTGACTACCTGCCACCTGTAAGTTTTAAATGGAACATTGGTTAATTATGTTCGCATGTGATATGGGAATGTGGAGTAATAAATATAGACCGGGAGAACTCGGTGAGTGTGAGCCACCAGACATGGAGGTCTTGTGAGCGGGTTCTTTCCGCCTGTGTCGATTAAGGCACGTCCGTTGTTGAATTGCATGAGGTGAGAATTTGTAGTACTAACCACATACTCCGGTAAGCCTGAACTTGGTAATTCTATTACGAGAAGGGCTACTTGCGCACTGGGAGTGGAGATATGGCGGGAATAGCGTGTACCCACGTGGCAATGGACTGGATTGGTGGAGTACTATATTCTCGGGTGGCGCGGACCCATTCTTGTTTTAGAGGATCCGAGGGTAGGTTGGTATATGTAGGTCTGGAACCTGCATATGTCGTGTGGTCTGGAATTTCCAGCTGGGCTTAATCGGTTTGAATCGTCGTTGCTCCTCGATTATGGAGACTCAACTCACTGTTCATCATCGTAGTACTAATAACTGGAACTCGAATAAGGCTTGTGAAGGTGTTAGATATGAAGTTTCATGATCTCAGCGTGGATCGTGTCAGCTTTGTATATTATTCTTATGAAGTTTTCTATATAAAGAATTTTGTTAAAAGAGCTTTTATGCAAAAGAACTTTGGTTATTGCTAAAGCCATACCTTGAATCCCTGAGCCTGCATTCCTGAGTCTTCTCAGTGTTATTTCGGTTAAGTCTTGTTGAGTACTTTTGTACTCAGGGTTCGTTGACCCTTGTTGCAGGTGAGCCTCATGAGCAGATCTGTTTTGGATCGTGCTGCATGACTATCGTTCGTTCTGACGATGAGAAGTAAATGTGTGATCCTTGGGCAGGATGTTTATTTTGTGTGTTATATATATGTTAATTATGTCACTCCACTACCACTATGGTTTGTAATAATTATCGAACTTAGTTTGTAAGGTTTGAAACAACTGGTTTGTAAACTATGTTATCGTAAGACTTCTGCTGTTTTTACTCTGGTACTGATATTTGAATAAATGTTGTAATACTGCATTGACTCTGTAACGTGATCCTGCTCGGAAATCGTGGATGATTCGGGGTTCTCCGAGGACACCCGACAGTCTTTTTAAGTTAATGGAAACATATGCATAGATGTCAAAGGTCATCGGACAGTGACAGGTGCATGTGGGCCCTATAACTGAGGAGGTTCTGCCACAGAATGGTATCAGAGCGATCGTTACAAGTTTTTTTTGTTGTATTGTTTTACAAAAACTTCAAAATGATTTGGGATGACTAAATCTAACTTGATAATTTGGTCCAAATTGCTTCTGACTTATCTTATTTCTTTCTCACCATTCCTTATTTGATTAAAAAGGGTCTTGTGTGGTGGAGTAGTAATCTTATTATGCCCTATATAAATAAATGTTGTTTATGTGCATTATAAACTTTGATGTTTTTGTTCGTAAGAACGATTCATGCATCATGAATAATTCACTCGTTACTTCCTTCACCTCTTAGTCTGGAGTTGAGTAGTGAGTCTGGTTTGAGGAATGTAATCCATCTTAGCTACTTTTTAGATTTTGATCAGATGGTCTTACTTGGATTAGATTGGTTTCCTATAGTATGGCTCATGCCAAGATGACGCCCCGTAAGTCCACCGGACCCAAAGGGGTTCCTCGTCACCAACTTGCCCCTAGAAATGATGGTGCTAGTAGTAGCAGCTCTAGGCCTGATCCCCAGGCAGAGATATAGAGGATTTCTGTAGAGTTAGCACAAGCTACTCGAGATAGGGCTATGGATGCTATCCAGGTAGGAGAACTACAGGATCAATTGAGATATCTCACCACCACGCACAGGAACTACGAAAGCATGTTAGTTCGTACGGTGGAGGGAAGGAATGAAGCTTGGCATAGGGAAAATGTAGCTAGAGCTAGAACTCATGAGCTAGAATTCTATGTAGAAGATTTAGAAGAACATAATATCTATCTGCATGAGGAAGTTCATAGGCTTAGCAATCTATTAAATCCAAATCATGAACCCCAAGCTGATGCCATGGACCCCGGTGTCATCCTTGCCGATGATAATGAATCGGAAGAAGAAGAAGAAGAAGAAGATCCTGAAGAATTAGTAATGATCAATGAAAGTGATGATGAAGGTGGTAATAATTCTGGAATGGATACCGAGTCTGAAGTTTGAAGTAATTACGAAAAAGAGTAGAGTTGTATAATAGTTAATTATGGTTAAGCTGTGTATCTTGTTTTGGTACTTATAGGTTCTGGTGTTTATAGTAGTAAAACCCTATGTAATGTGTCTAGAGTAAGCTTTTGTGCAATTCAATAAAGGCTTGTGAATAAAGTCTGGTTTGTCATGAGCAGATGCGTCGTACGCGGGGTTCATATGTTCCTGGAACTTCACAAGATGAGGATGGTATTCCAGATCCGCCACCGGTTCCAACAAATTTAGCTGATGCTATAACCGCACTTGTCAATGTGACGGCTGAAAATTCTCGTTTGCTTCATGAGATGGCTCAGAGTAATCAGAATCAAATGCACAGAAACTGTGGTCGCCACCATAACAGACAGGAGGCTACATATGTTGATTTTATAGACACAAGACCACTGGTGTTCACCAAGGCAGATGAACCATTGGAGGCTGATGACTGGCTTCGAACCATAGAGCAGAAATTTGACCTTATTCCATGCACGGAGTATCAGAAACCTGCGTTTGCCGCCCAGCAACTTAGAGGAGCAGCAAGTGCTTGGTGGGCAAACTTAGTGGCTATGCAACCTGCTGACATTCCAATAACTTGGGCTGAGTTCCGTACTGCCTTCAGAGCCCATTATATCCCTGAAGGAGTGATGGCTATGAAGCTAGATGAATTCCTTGCTTGAAGCAAGGAGATCAAACTATGATGCAGTATATGGGAAGATTTAATCATCTGTCCCAATATGCATCAGAACATGTCAATACTGATGCCAAGAAGAAGAGGTGGTTTATGAGAGGCCTGAATACCAAGTTGCAGACTATGATGACCACTTGTACCAATGTCACTTACCATGAGGCTGTAAATATTGCAATTGCTTCAGAGTCAAAGTATCGGCAGCATAAGGAGCTCAAAAAGAAAAAGAGTATGCCGTCTGGATCTTTTGGGGGAAATCAGAAGAGGCAGAGGGTGATTTATCATCTAGTACATCATAATCGTCCTCCTTATCGTTCGCCATAGTCTCAAGCCGGGCAATAGTCAAATGTCCGTCCTGCTATAACCTATCCGAATTCACAGTCAACCAATGCTCCTGGTGGCAATGCTCCAACGTCCCAGGGTCATAACTATCTGTGTTACAATTGTGGAAGGACTGGTCATTTCTCCAAAAAATGTCCATATCCTAGGCAGGCTAATCAAAATTATCAGAAGGCCCCTGCCAATCAACAACAGGGTCAGGAACCAAACAAGAATCCCAATCAGAATGCTCAGAAGGGCAAAGATGAGAGGAAGATAGGACGGGTGTTCTATATTCAAGCTAGAGAAATTCCAGAAGGGGAGCCAGTGATGATGGGTATGTTTCCTATTGCCAATCACCCTGCAGTTATACTTTTTGATTCTAGCGCATTGCATTCATTCATCAATAGAACATTTGTCGTGAAGCATGAAATTTCAATTGGGGCAACAAAGGAAAGTTTCTTTATACAGTCGCCCGAGGGACATCTGTGTACTAAGGAAATGGTATACCAGGTACCCATAAACCTGGGTGGGCATATTTTCCCACTACCATGATTATTCTTAAGGATCAGGATATAGATGTAATCTTGGGAATGAATTGGATGTATCAGCATAAGGCTGTTATAGATGCTTTGAATAGAACTTTAAGAGTAAGTTTGCCTGATAGTAATTCTCAACTTCTCATCCAACTTCCAACCCTAAGAAGATCAGTGGGCAAGATTTGTGCAACTACTGTCAAAGAGATTAGAGATATTCTGGTAGTGTGTGAATTTCCGGATGTGTTTCCTGAAGATTTACCCGGTCTACCACCTGATAGGGATGTACAGTTTAACATAGAGTTACAACCTGGAATAGCTCTGATTTCTCAGAGAGCTTATAGGATGCCACCTAAGGAATTGGCTAAGTTGAAGGCTCAGTTACAAGAATTAATTGAGAATGGGTTTATCCAACCTAGTTCATCACCTTGGGGATGTCCGGCAATTTTTGTGAAAAAGAAAGATGAGACCCTGAGGTTATGTGTTGACTATCGTCCATTGAATGAAGTGACCATCAAGAATAAATATCCATTACCTCGGATAGATTTGCTTTTGATCAATTGGCCGGAGCCAAAGTTTTCTCCAAGACAGATTTGAGATCAGGGTATCACCAATAAAGATAAAGCCTGAAGATATTTCCAAAATGGCATTTACCACAAGATATGGATTATATGAATACTTGGTAATGTCTTTTGGTTTAACAAATGCTCCAGCTCATTTCATGTATCTAATGAACTCAGTATTCATGCCTGAGCTAGACAAGTTTGTAGTGGTGTTTATTGATGACATTTTAGTATATTCCAAGAATAAGAAAGAACATGCAGAACATCTCATAATTGTTCTGACCCGCTTGAGAGAACATCAACTATATGCCAAGTTCAGCAAGTGTGATTTTTGGCTTAAGGAAGTGCAATTTCTTGGACGTGTCTTGTCAGCCGAAGGAGTTGCAGTTGATCCCGGCAAAGTAAGTGATGTGCTTGATTGGAAACCGCCAACCACAGTGCATCAAGTTCAGAGTTTTCTGGGATTGGCAGGGTATTACCGTCGGTTTATTCCAGATTTCTCAAAAATATCAAAGTCTATAACTGAATTGTTGAAGAACCAAGTTAAGTTTGTCTGGTCATCAGATTGTGAGGAGGCTTTTCAGACCTTGAAGAGAATGTTGACTACTACACTAGTATTAGCCCAACCTGATATCGAGAAGCCATTTGATGTTTATTGTGATGTTTCAGGTATTGGTATTGGATGTGTGTTGATGCAAGAAGGCCAAGTCATTGCCTATGCATCTAGGCAACTTAAGCAGCATAAAGAACACTATCCGACTCATGACTTGGAGTTAGCAACTGTGGTTCATGCTCTAAAGATTTGGCGACATTACCTGCTTGGTAATACGTGCCATATGTATACAAACCACAAGAGCCCTAAGTATATCTTTACTCAGTCAGAGTTGAATATGCGACAAAGAAGATGGTTAGAATTGATTAAGGATTATGATTTGGAAGTACATTATCACCCTGGTAAAGCAAATGTGGTTGCAGATGTCCTCAGTCGCAAAAGTTATTGCAATTGTCTGACAGTGAGAATAATGGGTTTGAATTTATGTTAAGAAATGGAAAAGTTAAATGTAGAAGTAATTCAACAAGGAAGTTTGACCAACATAATTGTTGAAGCCACTATTCGAGATCAAGTTATTGCTTGCTCAGAAGGAAAACAAGGGTATAGCCCATATCAAGGAAAGAGTCAAGAATGGAAAAGCGGAATGCTTTAGCATTGATGATGAAGATGTGTTGTGGTTCAAGGATCGCCTAGTGGTACCAAAAGTTCCTGAGTTGCGACAGTCAATTCTAGAAGAGGCACATGCTACTAGGTTATCTATTCATCCGGGAAGCCAACAAGATGTACCATGACTTGAAGCAAGATTCTGGTGGACTTAAAATGAAAATAGATGATTGCTAGATATAGCAAAGTGTGATACTTGTCAAAAGGTGAAAGCTATACATTTGAGGTCTGCTGGTGAATTACAACCATTACCTATTCCATCTTGGAAGTGGGAGGACATAAGTATGGACTTTATTGTTGGTCTACCCAAGACATCAAAGGGATTTGACTCAGTATGGGTTATTGTAGATCGACTCACTAAGTCAGCACATTTTCTTCCAGTCAAGACAATATATCCTACGATCCAATATGCCAAAATGTACTTAGCAAGAATCATGAGTTTGTCATGGAGTACCAAGACTAGTGTCAGATAGGGGTACACAGTTTGTCTCCAATTTTGGAAACAATTGCATTCTTCATTGGGTACCAAACTTCTGTATAGTACAGCTTATCATCCGCAGACTGATGGACAGACTGAAAGAGTCAATCAAGTACTTGAAGATATGTTAAGGTGTTGTGTCCTTAACTATTCCAAGTGGGATGAATGCTTACCTTTGGCCGAGTTCTCATACAACAATAGTTATCAGGAAAGCATTAGAATGGCTCCATTTGAAGCACTCTATGGTCGTAGATGCAGAACATCATTGAGTTGGTCTGAGCCTGGAGAGAAGATTCTTTGGAGTTGACCTTGTGAAAGAAACAGAAGACAAGGTTAGGCAAATACAGAGTAATTTGAAGATAGCTCAATCCCGACAAAAGAGTTATGCGGATAGAAGACGGAGACCATTGGTATTTAACAAAGGAGGATTTTGTATATCTGAAAGTATCACCAATGAAGGGAGTTACCCGTTTTCGTGTTAAAGGAAAGTTGGCACCCCGATACATTGGACCGCATCAATTTTGGAGAGGTATGGACAAAGTCGCATATCGCTGAAATTACCTGAACATCTCACAGCTGTGCATGATGTGTTCCATGTTTCTCAATTGAAGAAGTGTCTCCGAGTGCCTGAACAGAATGTTGAAGTTGAAGGAGTGGAACTAGAACCGGATTTAACTTATTCCGAATATCCTATCCGAGTGTTAGATCAGAAAGATCGTGTTACTCGAAGACGGACAATCAAGTTCTATAAAATACAATGGAATCAACATTCAGAAGAGGAAGCTACTTGGGAATCAGAAGATTACTTGTTAGAAAAGTTTCCAGAGTTTCTAGCGTCAATATAGAATAGAATAATGTTAGTTGAGCTCGGTTACTACAATGGTGTTTTGTAAAGAACCTCAGTTGTTTTATGGACAAGTTGTATGTTTTCGCGACACATTTCCTTTTCCATTACTTACCCTATGGCTTTGAATCTCGGGGAGATTTCTTTTAGGGGGAAGGATTGTAACACCTCGGGTGTTTAAATACTAAAACACATGTCATCATATGCATTGCACATCATTTATGTGTTAGTAAAATTTTGATATGCATACACTAAAACAAGTTTACCTTTATGTTACATGTGTTGACTTGTATGGCTTTGAATTGAGTTAAAATTCTTTGTATTGATTGAATTTCCGAAAACTCTGATTTTCAGTATTTAAATTCTACCCTGAAAACCCATTTCAAAATCTAAGTTATTTTGGGGTTGAGCCTAAAAGCAAAAGTGTAGAGCTTGTTGAGTTGTACACAGTTTGTTTTTGGAGATTTCAAAGTTGTTATAAAAATTTGAAGTAATTTAAAAAGGCGAGATTCTTTAAAATGTTCCCTTTTTGAATTTCAAATTTGCATTTCAAAA
>NW_027097111.1:0-25034 GCF_019320115.1 Miscanthus floridulus | reverse complement strand
GATTAAAGAGATTGATAATGAGATAAAAGCATAATGGTAAATATTATTTTAAAGATTAATAACAAAATCACCACCGACATAATTTGTTTGTTACATACTCCCTCCGTTCCTAAGTCTCCAGCGTATTAGCCATCGGCACAGTGACCAAGTAGCAGCAAAGGAGCGCCGATTTGCTTTTAATCGCCGCAGTCTTCTTAATGTCCCAGCGTCCGTTCGTTTGCCCAATTAATCACGCGCTGATGCCGCTGAAAACACCGTTAACCCGCTCACGTACTCCGCGCGCTCATGTACGTAACCCTGCGCGGCAGCGCTCACGTAATTTCGCGCGCTCACGTATGTACCCCTGCACGGTCATGCTTTTTCGTTTGATCTTCCATTAGAACAAAATTTAGCCGCCAAAGCATCAAATTTTCATTGCCCGCCACTATAGTTCGATTTTTCCATGGCCTATATAAATCACCATGGAGGATCTCTATGCCCAGGTAATTCCAGCGAACTCTCCCCCTCGCTTCTCTGTTTCTCTACCTCATTCATGCTGCAGTACCAAAGCAATGCCTGGATTAGGGATCGATTTGAACCTACAGCCACCCGACTCAGGCCAAATCTATCCCATAGATTGGGATGACGTTGCGGAGTTTGATGGCCCTGCTCATGAACTCGATTATGACATGGTGTGGGACAATGGAATAGAAGGTGCTCCTTCGCTCATTTTTCTGTTTTACCATGTCCTCCTTCTGGTTATGGTTTCATTCTTCCTTTTTTGTTTCATGCCATAGATGACGAAGATGGAGCAGATGGAGTGCAAGGTGATGGTGCAGCCTATGGAGTTCATGTTTCTTCAGACGCAGCAACAGATGGTGTTCAGGTTCCTTCGGTGCAAGGAGATGCAGCAGCATCAGATGGTTAGTTTATGATTCTTTTCCTTTCAGTGTATGAGTGTCCAGTTCATTTCAGTTTAGATGTTGCTTCATAGAACAGTCCCGTAGAATCTAGTTTCAGGTTAGTGTGTTGTCGGACAGCTACAGTGTACAAACCATTTTCAGTTATCTGTGATTCAATGTAGCCCGGTTAGCTTCAGGTTTCAGTTATGTGTGATTCAATTTTTTAAGCATCAGGTTCTAACGCCAAGAAAAGGAAGTTCTATCCTGATGATCTAAAGATCGCCATTTACCTTGACTTGTTGTCAAAAACTGATCCACCTATTCTTCGTCGTGGAGTTTCGAAATCAGTCTCTGAAAAATTTGATGTCCCTTTAAGAGTTGTACAGTCCATTTGGAAAAATGGTCAAGATGGTGGAATACAAGGAATTGTGAACAAGTATTCCAAGAACTGTGGTAGGAAACGAGTAGAAATTGATTTGGAGGCCATAAAAAACATTCCTCTAAAACAGCGCTCTACCTTTCAAGACCTCGCTAATGCTTTAGGAGTGAAGAAAAGCACTCTTTATAAGCGTTTCAAAGAAGGCTACTTTCGTCGGCACACTAATGACCTTAAGTTTAGTTTGACCGATGAGAACAAAAAAGCTCGGGTAAAATATTGTTTGTCCATGATGAATGGTTTATCTTTCAAACCATTGTACAATGTTGTGTACATTGACGAAAAATGGTTCTATAGGACACGTAAGAACCAAAAATATTATCTGGCCAATGATGAGGAAAGACCACAACGTTTTGTTAAAAGTAAGAATTTCATAGAAAAGGTAATGTTTCTAGCGGTGGTTACAAGGCCTAGATATGATGCAAATGGAAATTGTACATTTGATGGTAAAATAGGGATTTTCCCTTTTGTCAAGGTAGAACCAGCAAAAAGAAAGAGTCCAAATAGGGAGAGAGGTAAGACATTCTTCAATTTTTCGTATGCTTTACATAACTTTGTCTTGGTGCCCCTAACATAAGTTTCTTTGCATTTGCAGGTGACCCTGTAACAAAGCCCATGACGTCGGTAACAAAGATGTGAGCCGAGACTTACCGGTGAACAAAGTTCTACTAGCATTGAAGGCAAAGTGGCCAGCCGGAGAAAGAGGGATGCCAATCTTCATACAACAAGACAATGCAAGGACTCACATTCGGTAGATGATCCAGGTTTGTGCAGGCCGCCCAAGCTGATGGTTGGGACATTAGGCTAACATGCCAACCTCCTAAACTCACCTGATCTGAATGCTTGATCTGGATTTTTTGCAGCAATCCAAGCTTTGTTTGAGAAAGGTACACCAAACAACATTAACGGTATTGTCAAGACGGTTGATGAGGCATATCAGAACTAATCCGGTGGATAGATCGAACCGAATTTTCCTAACCCAGTAGGGTTGCATGATGGAGATCATGAAGCATAACGGGGCGGGCAGCACTACAACATCCCTCACATGAAGAAGAAGACCCTGGAGCTGCAAGGACGTCTTCCCATTACTCTGAAGTGCCCTTTGCAGCTTCATAATCAAGCCATGCCAATTCGTCGGTACTTAGAATTGTTTTAGTCTAGATACAATAGCATGCGTGGTACTTATAAGTGTTTGTTTGTCAGATGAGGTTCAGTAAGGAGTTGCAATGATCTATTAGCCTGAATTCAAACTGCAAGCAAAAATTAAAAAAATTCCAGATTTCATCCACAACTCGTGATAAACTTGTTTACACTGTCCAGATGACATCCAACATCAAAACAAAAATCATCGATAAAACTAAACCAAAGCATATACCCGTGAACAAGGCCACATCCAATCCAAAACAAAGTAACAGAGGCATCATGTACATGCTGTTCATGTTGTCCATACAAAAGAGGAAGGTAGACAGGGAGCAGCAAGCTAGTGCAATCTTCTCTTTCCTTGTCAGATTGAAACTTGGTTACCCTCAGTTGATGCAAGTTGCATTAGAGCATGAAAGCCGTCAGCATCATCTTCTTCGGCAGGGGCAATCTCCTGCTGATCCTCTTCTTCTTCGACGCATGAATCCGGCGCCCAGTTCACACCACGATGGCGCTGAGGATCGACGATGGCTTGGGCACTCGATGGCGCGGTGTCGCGATCACGGAAGAGGCAGTACATGGGCAAACGGAGGAAACGTCGGATACGTATAAAAGCTAACAGAGCTGGCGGCGTAGTAAAGACTGTGCAGATGAAACGAGGCGACGGAGACCGGGAAAGAAGCCTGCGCTACCGAGAAAACCGGGAAAGAAGCTAATACGACGGAGACTAGTAGAAAAACAAAAAATGCTCAGGCGACGGAGACTTAGGAACGGAGGGAGTATTGTCCAAGGGTAAACATTACATAATGTTCGATGAACAAAGCTTAATCTTTTATACCATATAATACTATACACATACCTTCTAAACAAAATCACAAACACCACTAAATTGTGTTCATATGTGTTTGAATTTTTTAATCTTCAACGCTCCAGCTTTTTATTGGACAACCTTCCACCCTTCTTTTGTTCCTCCTACTCAGCATCGTCGTCATCCTAATCCAACGGCTCTTTTGTGGCCCCAAAAGCATGCATTTTGGAGTTTGCAAAAATTTAAAGGAAAATGTAAACTTATGTAGAAACCACAGGTAGTCACAAAAGGGATGCCCCCCATAGGCCATAGGAACAAGATGATACGTTTGTACATCAGGCAGTATCCAAGTTATAAATCTTACACTAGAACATTAGGCGCCCTTCGGGCGCCCTGCTGTGACTTCTAATCCACAGCCTTAAATTTCAGCAAGTTGATTAAAGAGATTGATAATGAGATAAAAGCTTAATGGTAAATATTATTTTAAAGATTAATAACAAAATCACAACTGACATAATTTGTTTGTTATGTATTGTCCAAGGGTAAACATTACATAATGTTCGATGAACAAAGCTTAATCTTGTATACCATATAATACTATACACATACCTTCTAAACAAAATCACAAACACCACTAAATTGTGTTCATATGTGTTTGAATTTTCTAATCTTCAACGCTCCAGCTTTTTATTGGACAACCTTCCACCCTTCTTTTGTTCCTCCTGCTTAGCATCATCGTCATCCTAATCCAACGGCTCTTTTGTGGCCCCAAAAGCATGCATTTGGAGTTTGCAAAAATTTAAAGGAAAATGTAAAACATATGTAGAAAACACAGGTAGTCACAAAAGGGATGCCCCCCACAGGACACAGGAACCAGATGATACGTTTGTACATCAGGCAGTATCCAAGTTATAAATCTTACACTAGAACATCAGGCGCCCTTCAGGCGCCCTGCTATGACTTCTAATCCACAGCCTTAAATTTCAACAAGTTGATTAAAGAGATTGATAATGAGATAAAAGCATAATGGTAAATATTATTTTAAAGATTAATAACAAAATCACAACCGACATAATTTGTTTGTTACATATTGTCTAAGGGTAAACATTACATAATGTTCGATGAACAAAGCTTAATCTTTTATACTATATAATACTATACACATAACTTCTAAACAAAATCACAAACAACACTGAATTGTGTTCATATGTGTTTGAATTTTCTAATCTTCAACACAGAAAAATGCGAGATTCCAGTAGTGAAATGTTCTTTGCCGAGTGTTTTTTGTCGGGCACTCGGCAAAGACTTTGCCGAGTGCCCAAAAAACACTCAGCAAAATTTTTTCAAAAAAATAAAAAAACAAGCACCATCGGTCGCCGCCCACCACCAAGCTGCCTCCCGCCGCCACGGCACCACCGAGCTGCCTCCCGCCACCACCACCGAGCTGCCTCCTACCGCCACGCCACCACCGAGCTACCTCCTGCCGCCACCACGCCTGAGCTGCCTCCCGCCGCCACCAAGCCCGCCATGCCACCACGCCAGAGCTGCCGATGCCGAAGCTGGCGCCCGACTCGACCACGACCACCTCGTGGCCGGCCATCGCGCCCACCACCATGAAGCCCGCGCCCACCACCACATAGTCCGCCGCCTCTCGTGGGCCCCCCGACGTGAGTCCTCGCCCCACGAGTCCCCGCTGTATTCGGGGAGGAGGGGCGGGGTCCCCGCCGGATCCGGGGAGGGGGGCGGTGCGGCAGCCAGATCCGGGGAAGAGGGGCGGGCGGCGGCCGGAGAAAGGGAGAGGAGGGCTGGGGCGACAGCCAGAGAGAGGGAGAGGAGGGGCCGGGGCGGTGGCCGAAGAGGAAGGCAGGGCGGTGCGGGAAAGGAGGAGGGGCCGGGCACGCAGATTTGGAGAGAGGGAGGCGGGGCGGTGCAAGAAAGGAGAGCGGCCGGGGAGTTATAGCAACATTTCTTTGCCGAGTGTTCTAGATCTGAGCACTCGGCAAAGTTTTTTTTTCATTTTTTCTTCTTCTCCTTCTTTTCCAGAAAAAAGATTTTATTTCTTTGCCGAGTGTTTTTTTACACTCGGCAAACCCCCTCTTTGTCGAGTGTTTTTTTTGGCCGAGTGTTTTTAGTGCAGCACTCGGCAAAGAACTTGTTCGTCGAGTGCCCGAATGAATACACTCGGCAAACATAAAAACACTCGGCAAATTTAAGAATTCCGGTATTGCGATTGTTTTCTTCGATAAGAAGATAGAGAGGAGAGGTGTGATGCAGTTCAACTGAACAATCCATCATTTAACAACATCTTTGAGGTGGCATCCAACAAATATGTGGAATCATGCATAAACACTGCATGCTTTGATGAGTATGGACATATACAAGTGAGTTGGCACAATCAGGTAAGAAAAACAGCAAAACATCTAAAGACGAGAACATCAGGAGCCGCCGCAGCCTCTGCATGGCCACGTCAATGAAATGAATATAGGCCGTTGGATGGCTACTGGATGGTGATGCTTTCGTTGACCAAGGAGCGGCAACGGTAAGGTCAGCCGGTCCCCGCACTGCTGACCTTCTCCGTTTCGCATTGGCCACTGCGCCGTTGTCGAGCTGCAATTGGCTTAGGATACAGCGACCCTACCTGCAGTGCCTGGACGTTGCATTGCATCAGCTAAGAAGGGTGGTGCGGTCGTTGTCGAGCTGCCATTGGCTGGGAGTACAGGGTCCCACCTGCAGCGGGCTGGCGCTTGCGCCGCTCCACCAGGGAAAAGGAGCCACGGAGAAAACGGTCTCCTAAGCGGCGCAGTCTGCTCGTTGTCGAACGGTTATTGGCTGCAGTACAACACGCCCAGCGTCAGCGCCTCCTGAAAAACTGGTTTTCAGCAGCCTTACCGGACGGCCTCGCGGCGCATGCGAGGTCCAGGTAGACAACGCTGCCCGTGGGGTCCCGCTGATACAGGCGCAGAAGGGGCCCGTGGATCAGCGACGCCTGGTGCCTGTGGTCTGCTCCGGCTTATGTCCCGGGCGTGTTCGCCGCGCGGGCACCGAGGGCGGCGTGGGTAAAAAGGTCGCTCACGCCTTCCTTTCGTCTTCGGCTCCGTCCTGACCGCTGCACGAGGTAGGACGCCAGGGCTCTTCCTGTGCTCCTGCTCTCTTCGTTTCACCGTCCGTCGGTCGTGCCTCACCGTCTGCTTCTCCGCGTCGCCACGTGCCTACATGCGCGGCGCCTGGCCTTTGCAGGTGCTTAGGGGGCCAGGTCTGGTGTCTGCCTGCGGTGCGCTGGTGCTGGACCGGCTGAGGAACTCGGAGGAACTGCGCCAGACCTGCAGCGGGAGCTGCACCCGCCTCTTCGTCCCTGCATTGGGCTGGTATGGTTCTTGAACAGCGCCGGTGTCGCATTTGTCGTTCCATATAAGCGTCTGACATTTTGGTGATTTCTTCTGCTTTCCTTATATTTTTGGGTTCCTGTCTTTCCTCGGCGTGGACGCGCATCCGTTGGTGGTGTTTCATTTCACTGGCATGGCTTCTTCTCACACATGCTTCCCTCTCTCCTGTTCTTCTTTCTCTCCCACACACTTTCCTCTCCTCCGTTGCGGCCATGAGCAGTACCTGGCCGGCGTGCGCTCCGGTAGCTCCGTGGCTGGAGGCCTAGAGCGCATGCGCTGGAGTCAAAGGTCCCATCCGCCGCGCAAGCTACCACGACATGGATAAACGGCTTGTTCGTTGGTTGGTTTTTGATTGGTTTGGGCTGACTGGTGTTGGTTTATTGTGAGAGGAAAATACTATTGACTGGCTGGTTTGGGCTGGCTGAACAGAATGAAAGACGCCGCAAATGCCTCAAGGTGAGTCACCCTGGCCTATCCTTGTCCTCGCTTTTTATTCCTTTTCTCGGTCCGTAGATTGCGCCTTCCTGATGGCCTGCCTCTTCGCGCGGCCGCGCGTGGTTTCTAGGTGCTGAAGGGGGCTCAAGGGGGTGCTACATCTGTGGTGTGGAGAGGAGTTGCAGTGGACCTACGCCGGACCTACGGAGGAGCTGTGCCGGACCTGCAGCGGAACTGCAGCCTACCCCTCCTGCTGTCTGCATTTACGCCGGTATGGTTCTTCGACAACGACAGTGTTACATTTGCTAGCTCGTGATGAGATTGCCGTTCCATAAACTTGCCTGGCATTTTTATGAAATTTCCTTTCTTTTTTGGCCTTGTTTTTCTTGCTTGTCCACTTAGTAAAGCTGATGAAGTTTCCTGGTTTAGGTGAGTTGTTTGGCTTGCTTTGTTTCCTTGGGTCCCATATAACTGAAGCTTTTAGTTCATACAAAAGAAAAGAGAATTAAGATGCTGGTGCTTGATTTTCAACATTATGAATGTATGTGATATCTATAAAAATTAGTAAAATTAGGTGGAAGATTATGGCTCTATGTTTAGCTTACCATTCAGCTGTACATGTTTCCCAGATTTATAATCCGACCATGACTGAAATAGCTGAGTAAAAAGATTAGGATTCTCGGTTGCTTCTGCTGGTTAGGTACTGTAAATTGGGTTCAAGTTAGTTTTTGTTGCAGTGGGGAATAATTACATTGGATGGATTTGGTTATTTTTATGCCAATAATATTTATTTTATACTATTGTTTGTCCTCAAACTCCGCACAGAGGAGAGCTCGCCACACTAAGTATGCTTTTTTTTATTGTTAATTTACTCCTAGATTAGCTTCACCTTATGGTTTACTGTGTACAGAGGACCTGCATTTCATATGAAGGTTTATCAGTTGTTTTATTTTCTTTATATAACCTGACATGTCTGCTATCTTCTGTAAGCTTCAAGAGTAATTACCCGTACGTAGTGTAGCTAGCTTTTTTGCCACTATTGTTTGCTTGGTCGTATTTGGCTTATAAGCCATGGCTTATCGGTTAACAAACAGTATTTTTCTCTCACACCAAACCAGCCAACAGTACTTTCAGCCATAGCTTATAAGTCAAATAAGTCTAAACGAATAGGACGCTCAGGTTGGACGACATCCTGTGCGATGTCTTGTCGTCCATGAATTTGAAGGTTCACATTTATGTTTATTTGTAACACTTTGAATATAATATTATTTTATGTTATAGGTTATAGATTTGTTATAAATTTTATATGCTCCATTTATATGTTAAAACATAATACTAATTTATAACATTTTACTTGAAATTTTAATTTTGTGTTACTATAATTGTTGTTAGTAACACATTTTTATAAAACAAGTGCTTTGTGTTACAACTTATGTCTGTAGGACATCTTTTGAGAAACACAGCTATATGAGTTCGACTGCTAGTCACGGTCTATGAGATTTGGGTGGTCTTTAGATACTCATGAAAGATACAGGAGTTTGAATTATATGGTCCAACCAGAGGGGATGCTTTAGGCAACCTAGTATCCGTAAAGGACTTAGGTGAAACTTATTTCACACAAAATTATCAATTGAAGGCATAGTCCATTGTTCAGTTGTGAAGAGTGTAACCTCTGTTCTAGGTGGATGTTCAACTTAATAAAGTTTCCATCGAAACACTGGTATATCCAGCAATAGAGTGTTGAGAGCATTTCATATGTGCCCTAGAATTTGGTGGGGATTGTTGAATTTAGTGTGGGCTTGACCCATATTTTATTTAATTAAATCAAATAAAATCTAAGACCATATTAAATTCTTGGTGCAATAAAATAGTGGACTGAATATAGTTGATGGCTGAACTTGTAACGGTCATAGTTATGGCTGCGGTTACTAGTAACTCCCATGTTTATGGTTGTAATTACTAGTAAACCCCATGTTTATGGCAGTGGTTACTAGTATTTGATGGACGGTTGATGACGTTCAGGTTCATCCTCTACACTTCACCTTCCACATTCCACGCTTATAAGGAGTGCTTGCCTTTAGCCGTGCACATGAGAATACAGAATACCGCACCCTCTCTTCTCTTTTGAGTTGCTCTCAAGTTTTCCCCGTTCCAATCTTCTGCGCGCATGAAGGATTGAAAGAGTAGGCCTCCGAAACCACATCCGCGTCTGTGACACCTGCTCGGGTGTGCCGGGCGATTAGGTTTTTGGGAGCGTCTAACGCGATTGCTCGCTACCGATCCGATCGACGACATCATCTTCTTTCGTGTGGACGTTCGAGGGACTGCACTGCGAACATGGTCCTGCATCGATCGTGGTCCGCGGTATCAAGCAACACACTATGTCGACTAGTGCGCATGGAGCCACCGGTGCCTTGCATGGGTCCTCCGCTGGGTATATTTTTGATCTTATTGTTTTTATATTCAGTAAGACATTTATGCTGTTAACAAACAGTATGTTCGTCATAGTTGCCACTGTAGCGGTTAATAGTAGTTCACACATGCACGTAGTGTTGCCACAAATTTACATGGAAATGTCTAAATTCCTAGTATTGGTCAGACCATTTTTCTCTCTATATATGGTATTTAGTGTTTTAAAAGTTCAGTTATGTGCATTTTAAAACTTCATCTGTTTTGAACCCATTTTTAGAACATCATCTATTTTAGACCCATGATATTATTACAACTTGATTGTTCCAGTTTTCAGGACGGGAAAAGCTTCTTTTCTTGTTATTTTTGTAAATATGTGGAAATTTCACGTTTCAACGCGTGGCATGTTGTTAATGATTTAGGTCATGTTCGTTTGTCTCATGAGCCGTACTTTTTTCAGCGAACGAATAGTATTTTTCTCTCACAATAAATCAGCCAACAGTATTTTTTAGCCTGGCTTATCACGAACAGAGCCTCACTTTGTACATTCGATCACTTTGTACATTCGAATCTAATGAGATCTGGCGACAAACCTGCACGCTAATTAATTAATTTATCCGACAACTAAAGTAATGAGCACACCACCAGGAGTGGATGACTCACGCAAAACAAGCCCGTGTTTAGTTCAGCCAAATTGGCGCAGCAATAGAGTGTTGAGAGCATTTCATATGTGTCCTAGAATTTGATGGGGATTGTTGAATTTAGTGTGGGCTTGACCCATATTTTATTTAATTAAATCAAATAAAATCTAAGACCATATTAAATTCTTGGTGCAATAAAATAGTGGACTGAATATAGTTGATGGCTGAACTTGTAACGGTCATAGTTATGGCTGCGGTTACTAGTAACTCCCATGTTTATGGTTGTAATTACTAGTAAACCCCATGTTTATGGCAGTGGTTACTAGTATTTGATGGACGGTTGATGACGTTCAGGTTCATCCTCTACACTTCACCTTCCACATTCCACGCTTATAAGGAGTGCTTGCCTTTAGCCGTGCACATGAGAATACAGAATACCGCACCCTCTCTTCTCTTTTGAGTTGCTCTCAAGTTTTCCCCGTTCCAATCTTCTGCGCGCATGGAGGATTGAAAGAGTAGGCCTCCGAAACCACATCCGCGTCTGTGACACCTACTCGGGTGTGCCGGGCGATTAGGTTTTTGGGAGCGTCTAACGCGATTGCTCGCTACCGATCCGATCGACGACATCATCTTTTTTCGTGTGGACGTTCGAGGGACTGCACTGCGAACATGGTCCTGCATCGATCGTGGTCCGCGGTATCAAGCAACACACTATGTCGACTAGTGCGCATGGAGCCACCGGTGCCTTGCATGGGTCCTCCGCTGGGTATATTTTTGATCTTATTGTTTTTATATTCAGTACGACATTTATGCTGTTAACAAACAGTATATTCGTCATGGTTGCCACTGTAGCGGTTAATAGTAGTTCACACATGCACGTAGTGTTGCCACAAATTTACATGGAAATGTCTAAATTCCTAGTATTGGTCAGACCATTTTTCTCTCTATATATGGTATTTAGTGTTTTAAAAGTTCAGTTATGTGCATTTTAAAACTTCATCTGTTTTGAACCCATTTTTAGAACATCATCTATTTTAGACCCATGATATTATTACAACTTGATTGTTCCAGTTTTCAGGACGGGAAAAGCTTCTTTTCTTGTTATTTTTGTAAATATGTGGAAATTTCACGTTTCAACGCGTGGCATGTTGTTAATGATTTAGGTCATGTTCGTTTGTTTCATGAGCCGTACTTTTTCAGCGAACAAATAGTATTTTTCTCTCACAATAAATCAGCCAACAGTATTTTTTAGCCTGGCTTATCACGAACAGAGCCTCACTTTGTACATTCGATCACTTTGTACATTCGAATCTAATGAGATCTGGCGATAAACCTGCACGCTAATTAATTAATTTATCCGACAACTAAAGTAATGAGCACACCACCAGGAGTGGATGACTCACGCAAAACAAGCCCGTGTTTAGTTCAGCCAAAGTAGCTACAGTGTCATTTTGTTTTTATTTGATAATAATTGTCTAATTGTTGACTAATTAGGCTCAAAACGTTTGTCTCGCAAAGTACAACCAAAATGTGCAATTAGTTTTTGATTTCATATCGTTTTATTTTTATTTGGTAATAATTATCTAATTGTTGACTAATTAGGCTCAAAACGTTCGTCTCGCAAAGTACAACCAAACTGTGCAATTAGTTTTTGATTTCGTTAACATATAGTACTCCATACATGTATCGCAAATTTAATGTGACGGAAAATCTTCTTTTTATATAGTGTCAAATTCTGAAATTTGGAACAACTAAACACGGCCCAATACTAAGTAGGAGTGGATGACTCACGCAAAACAATAAGTACCGGTGCTTGACGTACACGTGCAGCTAGCTAAGGGTTAGCCTACCTAGGTAAATGATTTGTAAAGCCGGCTGGGTCAGTCTCAACAGCTGGACTCTTTCCAGAAAATACCAGCACAGGTTGGACGACATCCAGTGCGATGTCTTGTCGTCCATGAATTTGAAGGTTCAAGTATGTTTAGTTGTAACACTTTGAATATAATATTATTTTGTATTTTGTATAGATTTATTATATATTTTATATGTTCTATTTATATATTATAACATAATACCAATTTGTAACATTTTACTTGTAACCTTTATTTTGTGTTACTGTCATTATTGTTAGTAACATATTTTTATAAAACAAGTGGTTTTTATTACAACTTATGTATGTAACACATAGTTATGGGTTACTATGAAATTTCTTTGGAGGAGGATTGTGTTATAAGATGTGCTACAGTATCTGTGTGGTAGTGTGCTCGGAGATTAAAAAATTGTAACAGCAGTACTCTGCTACAGCGACCTGCACTCACGGTCTAGCACAGGCATATTGAGTTCATTTTTGTTCTTTTCTTTATTTGATATAGGGACCCGTAGGCAATGCTCGAACGTTGCAGCAGAACTAGAAGTCAAGCATTGTCACTGATTAGACAGTTGAGGCATCGAGCACGCTGCGGGTGCTTAATACAAAGCTGCACGCAAACTCTTTTTTTTTTTACTCTACTCTACCATATTATAAATCTAAGCCAAGGTCCAGTTTAGTTTGCAAAAAATTTTGCTAAATTTTTCATATTTTTCGTCACATCGAATCTTTGGACGCATGCATGAAACATTAAATATAAATAAAAAATAAAACTAATTACACAGTTTAGACGAAATCCACGAGACGAATCTTTTAAGCCTAATTAAACTATGATTGGATACTATTTACCAAATAACAACGAAAACACTACGGTAACTATTTTGCAAAATTTTTTGCATCTAAACAAGGCTCAAGCTGGAGCCTCTGATGTTACATCCCTGCTGTAAAATAGCTACCGCTGTAATTTGTTTTTTTATTAGTATCCGAACACCTCATACGACACCCTCACATGACACCTTCTAAATATTAGTCACGGGATCCCGACACCCCTAAGAAATGACACAACTAAGAGGAAATAGAGATAGTTCAGTGCTAAAGCTATATAGCTGGAAATATAAAATATGTCATCATACACTGGCTTATTCACCAACGCTGCCAAGCGCACAAACATATGCATCAATATTATTACATAGCAGGGTGCACTAACAGCTTACGGCTTGTTTAGTTGGCGAAATTTTTGACGAAATGGTACTGTAACACTTTCGTTGTTATTTGACAATGTCCAATCATAGTCTAATTAGGCTTAAAAGATTCGTCTCCTGAATTTCATCTAAACTGTGTATTTAGTTTTATTTTTTATTTATATTTAATGCTTCATGCATGCGTCCAAAGATTTAATGTGATGGAAAATCTTGAAAAAATTTAGGAACTAAACACTACCTTAGATGTTTTTGTTTTGAGGTACCAAGTAGGCTGCCATATAGTGTATTTGATTGCGCTGGTTTTCAGTCGCAGAAGCTGGTACTTGTTCATCCAAAGCTCCAATGATTGAAGTACGCTGCACACTGCAAAAGTCAAGGAAATGTCACTTTGTGTTTGGGCCAGTTTAGATCCGAAATTTTTTACAAAATGCAACTGTAGCATTTTTTTTTATTGTTATTTGATAATTAGTGTTCAATCATAGTTTAATTAGGCTTAAAAGATTCGTCTCGTGGATTTCGTCTAAACTATGTAATTAGTTTTATTTTTTATTTATATTTAATGCTTCATGCATACGTCCAAAGATTCGATGTGACGAAAAATTTTGAAAAATTTGGCAAAATGAAGTGGAACTAAACAGGGCCTTGGTTAAACTATTCAGAATTTGATTGCGACATTGTAATTGCTTTTCACCTTAATAGTGTATGTATGCCATACACATGGTGAGTCACATCTGCAAGCAACTATCTAAGCTGTCTCGTACATGAAAATATTTTTAGTCATTTGTAGTGAGCACTTATTTTTAAGGAGATATAAAGTGCAGTGAAGAAATCACATGATAATGACAGGAGTTTAAGCAATGTTCCTGAGTCACCATTTGCTGGTTGAGTCCCTTCAAGTGCTCGTTGTATTTAGGGATAAAAAAATTAATAAAACATAGGATTTTATTTTAGTTGTAATATTTAGAAAAGGGTAGGGCAAAAAAACGAAGAGGCTATAGGGAGTATTTAGAAAAGAAAAGGCATAGGACAACACAAAGATTATCATGTCAGCCACTTTTTTTTTTGCAAGCGCATCAATGTAATAAATAGATATGTATCACACACTGATATCATATAACTAGGAGCAACCATAGTAACCAGAACCATTCATTTGATCTCATCTTTCAGTATAATATAAGGCATAGAAGCTCATTACGGCAAACATATAACCATATAGATTATTGTAGCACTCGGTTTTAAGAACAAAATCAGATACGCACCATATGTGAGCCTAGGAAGTCAAATATCACATATAGCTACAAATAAGGGATAATATCAAAAGATAATGCTCAATATATAACGTACTTGGTATAAAGGATATAACCTTACACAGCAAACAGTGGAAAGACAACTCCGATCTTCGGGTAAAGACTCCAATTCCACAGGAACAACTGACTGGTTGATCACAAGCCTAATTCCTTCAAACTCTAGTAATCTGGTACCCATGTGGAATTTTTATCCAAATAATTGAAAAATAAAACAAGCGTAAGTACATGTCGTACTCAATAAATATATCATGGGGTTCATGAGGCTCAAAAGGCTGACACTGGTTGTACTACGATTAGCTTTTAATGAGTCATCTTTTAGCAATTGGGTGGCAACAAATTTATTCACAAGCCCATATAAACACATAAACAGGTAAACATGAATAATGAATAACATAAACAGTAATCATTAGTGAGCAACTTTATCATCGGTATCATCAGTGTTCATCATCTATTCCGTAAGGGTCCAAGGCTACTCGTGCCCGTGAGGATGGCTGATATATCAGTTTTACACTCTGCAGATGTTGTATACTTTCACTGTGAGTCGAGATTTACCCTTTCGCCCGAGGTAGCTAATCTCTTGACCCACTTCCAAGGAAGGTCGGCAGGGTTCACTATGAAGCCTTTCAAAGGTCCGTCTAACAAGTTAGGGTCATTAGATTCACTCGGCAAACAGATATAGGAACCCCCTTTCCGATGGCACAATGACGCGCATCCTATACACAAGGGGACAGATGCTTTCCTATAACCGATTTGGCAAGCCATTCTTACGCCAACAAAGGTAACCTCTAACAAACTAGAAAAGGTCCTCATACAAAGCTAAAGTCAGAGCCATGTAGCCCTCACAGCTGTACTATAAGTCCTGGATGTTCGCTTACAGATAATTCCTTAGGGAGATGTCGATGTTTCACCACCGATAGCCTGCCATGGGGGTACCCAAGGCAGTATGTTCGGGCTTCAGCGTATGCGTAACTCGACGGTAAATGCAAGAGACAGTCGATTTATCCTGGTTCGGACCCTCGATCTTTGATCGAGTAATAGCCCTACGTCCAGTCGGCGTTAGCCTTTGCGTTGGATTGATTGTAAAGTGTTGTGTCGTACAATTGTTCTCTGAACCCCCGATCCAAGGAGCCCTGCCCTCCTTTATATAGTCAGGAGGCTAGAGTCCTAGTCGGTTTACAATGTAGAGTCCTAGTAGGATTATAGGATAGTATTACTACTAGGATTACATGGGAAGAATCCTAGTTAGACTAGATCTTCTCTCTTCCTTGCGGGGTATCCTGTGGGTCCCGCATTGATAAGCCCCCGAGCACTTCATGGTTGAAATCTGGAAGCCTCGTCTTGTTCCTCTTGTCGAGTAGGAACAAGGGTCGTCCGAGTGCTTTCTTGAGTGAAACCATGTAGCGCTTCTTTAGATCTTCGAGTGGTGTGTGCTTTTTTGAAAAAAGTTCATCCATCTGGGTGTAGCCCCCGAGCCTCTTGCTATTTGGAACAAGGAGCTGGAGGATCTTGTCTTGATCTGTTTCTTCGTTGAAGGTCAAAAAGAACTTGGATATGGCTTGGTCCGGGTTCTTTTTGTCGTAAGGTCTTGAAGTGGTCTGCCTTGAAGAAGTCTTTTTTGTGACGTGCGCTTTTTTGAAGAAAAAGTACACTCACTGAGTGTAGGCCCTGAGCCTCTTACTATTTGGAACAAAAAGTTGGAGGGTCCTAAATTTTTATGTTGTTTGAAAATTCCTGTTCTGAAGAAGTCTTCTGAGTGATGTGCGCTTTTTGAAGAAAAAATGCACTCACTGAGTGTAGCCCCCGAGCCTCTTACTATTTAGAACAAAAAGTTGGAGGGTCTTGATTCTGGGTTGTTTGAAGAATTGAAAACCTTTCCTGTTGCAGCCCCTGAGCACATTTTCGGGTTCTTTTATTCAAAAAGAACTCAGATACAGGGTCTTGGCATTTTCTTTGGTAGTTTGTTGTTTGTCAGGTGTAGTTGCATGGTGATAGTTGAGTATAAATGATGTTTGTTCATGGGTTGCATAGTGTTGGTATATTCTTCCGAATATGCTCGTTTTCGAGTACTGTTCCTTCACTTCTGAGTCCTCCATTATTGAGTTCTGTCTTTTCACTGTGTCCTTTGTTAGGCTTGTTTCATTGGTGCTCCTGGTCCATGTGCACCGCTCCTTCGGTCTATAAATACCCTCCTTGTGTGCTGTTTTGATTCATCGAGCATTTTGTTGCGTGGTCTGAAGTCTCCGTAGTCATGAATATGGTAGTTTGTGAAGTAGAGCAGCCTCCGGGCGTATTTTGTAGTTCTTGTGTATCTTGCCATAGCTGGAGAGAGTCTTGTGATAGGGATTAGAGGTAGGCTAATCCCACAGTAGTATTGTACTTGGAAGTACGTGATGGTAGTCGGAGGGAGTCTTGTGATGTGGGATATGTTCCTTCATCTGGCAGTTCTGGGTTGGTCGTCATCGCCTGCCCTGAGACTGTCCGGTGCAGATCAACACCATATCCAGCATCACATCGGACTTGGGTAGACAGATGCCTGTCGGCCTTCTATGCTCCATGTTATCCTACCGTGCTGCTGATTTCCGCCTTGGATGCACTGCGTCCGTCCTTTGAAGAAAACAGTGTAGCCAAGTGCGGTTTGTTCTACCGAGTAGCAATTTGGAACATGTAGTCGTTCCAGAGCCTAGCTGTGTCCGGGTTCCTCTTTGCTACCTTGCTTGTCGTAGTACCAAGTTCGTTGGGTCTTGTAAGATCTGTAATCTTCTCTTTTTTAAACTATTTATAATGGAAAGAATCTTGTCTTCTGAGCTATCATTCTTTATTCTGCTGATGTCCCAGTTGTTTATGAGATTCCTGAGTTCTTTCTATAAGTACCAGGTTGTTGCATCCCTTGTGAGGTAACCCTTCGTTGCTTCATGGCTGATGAGTTCTTTTTGTAGTAATGTGATAACTCTGCCGTGGTGCTGGATGGATAAGTCTGAAATCTGCCCGTTGAACTGTACCGTTGTGTGGATTTGTGCCGTCCATCATTTTAGCTGTGTCAGTAAATGGACCATTGCGTCCCCATGCCATGTTAAAACGGGCCTGGTGGGCCGCGTTTTTACTGGTGTAAAATCTATTTAAAGGCCTTTCTCCTCCTTTTCTTTGGTACCCTGCCTTTGCCTTGAAACCCTAGCCTTCAAAACTCCGCCGTCACCATTGTTGCCGTCATCTAAGCACTACCATCTGAGCCTTCTCGATTCTTAGTGCCCCATTGCTTTTGCTAGTATATGGGTAGGAAGAAGTCAGCGAGTAAGTCCCAGGCGACCTTTGTCGACGAGGAAGCATCGCTCTCTGTTATTGAAAATCAAGAATTCATGGCCATAAGGGCTGTTCAGAAGATCTGGCTGGCTCCAACCACGACTGAGGACCAGTTGCGCGAGCTCATGAGTGATGGTCTGCTCTAGAGCAAGGAGTTTGCTGATTGGAGAGCTCCAGGCGAGCATCGGGTCCCTACTCCAGGTCCTGGTGAGATTATTCTTTTCATCTCCTTTATCCGTGCCGGACTTTGCCTTTCTACTTCTGCTTTTCTTCACCGATTTCTCGACTATTTTGGGATTAGCCTGAACCATCTTGCTCCCAATGCTGTCCTTCATCTTTCTATTTTCGTTCATCTTTATGAAACATTCCTTGGAATTCCTCCTTCTCTCTCTCTCTTTCGCTACTTCTTTTGTCTGAAGCCACAGCCCCGCCGCGATGACACCAATGTTCTTGGTGGCTGTGGGATTCAGTTTTGCCAGGGTCTTAAGAGCAAATTCTTTGACTATGACCTGGTTGATTCTGTGAGGGATTGGTGTGTTGACTAGTTTTATGCCGCCAATTTGATTCCTCCTCTTTCCATTCATTCTGGATCTGGTCCCTTGGTTAATGTCCGATGGGAAAAGAATCCTGTGACAGCGGCTGAGCTCCAAGCGATCAAGCCATTTCTTGAGAGGATTTGTACTCTGAAACAGCAAGGCTTGACTGGCTTCGGGATTATTTCTAGTTTTCTTCACCGCCGAGTTCAACCTCTGAAGGAGCGAGAAAATTATGGTTTTGAGTACTCTAGGGCGGAGGACCCTTCTCATATGGTCCCTGCCCTTGAGTTGACTGATGAGGAGGTGCTTGAGCATCTTCAGAAGATGCTGAAAGGATTAAGCATTGTCCCACTTGCTGTCCTTGAGTACAGTGCTAACAACTCACCCCCTGCTGTGAGTTGTTCTTTTCTTATGCGGGTACTTTTGTGTGTCTTTTGTTGTACCCACTTTTTACTTAATCTTCCTTGTCTTGTTGTTTTACTCTTTTATAGGAATTGAGACGTAATTTCGCTGATCCGATTCCCCTTGATGATTGCCCTGCAAATGTGGAGGCTTTGGGTAATCTTGCTGGGGCATCTTTGACCAGTAAGTTTCAAACTACCATGATGCTTTCTGGTGTTTCTTCCGCATTTTCTGACATATATGAAGAGTATGTTCCTCGTCCAGTTCCTCGAGCTCCTCGCAGTGGCGGAAAAAGGGAACAGGCGGATTGTTCTTCTTCTGCTCCATCTGCTGCCAAGAAGTCTCTCCAGTCGAGTACTCATCCAGGTACTCCAGTTGTAGCTAGCATGCTCTTAGGTGAGCATATTAATACGCTCTATCCTTTTGTTGTTTTTTTATCTTTGACCGAGTACTTTTGTCCTTTTTCAGCTGGTGCTATGGTGGCCTTGGTCGAGAGTGAGGAAGAAGAGGATGATGATGCCGCCCTTAATACTTGTCGGTGAGTTGTTTTCTTGTTTTCCTGTTATTGAAACCCTCTTTTTGTTTTGACTTTGGTTTTGTTCCCTTGTAGTAAGCGGTCATCGGGTTCGAGTTCTTCTGGGGCTCCAATACCGGCCGCGCTACTCCTGTCGTAGGGTGGTGGTGATGTTTTTGCTGCTGTGGTTCCCCCTGCGAGGTCTTCTTTTGGTTTTATGAAGAAGAAGATAGCTGAGTGAGTGAATTCTGGTTTTATTTCTATGCTTCTGTTCTCCTTTTTTCTTATTCTTATTGGCGAGTTTCCTTGTCAACTTTCAGGCCTTCGTCTTCCCTGAACCCTCAGTCGACTTCTTGTTAGACCTCTGGTGCGCCCTTGTGTACTGAGCCTCAGGACTCGGAACTCACGGTCGTCGAGGTGGTTGTGAGGGGGACAGAGTACGCGGCCGCTGATTTGCTGACTCCTGAGGTGACCGTGGCCATGGCGGTGGATTCATCTGAGGGGTTGGCCATGGCTTCTCAGGAGATTGCCCTGGTCGTGCCTTCTTTGCATTGGTCGTCTTCTCCCTCTCCTCTTCTTGCTTCTGGTGGTCCATCTTTGGCTGATGACGTGGTGCAGCAATTTGATGCCACTCATCGATTGTCGGAGCTGACCGCTGCCTGGGGAAACTTGACTACCTTTGTGACTTCTTTCGGGGAAAAGTTCCAGGTAAGTTTTTCTGAAGTTCTTTCTTTGGATGTTTATCTTTCTTCTGATCTTATGTCTTGTTTTTCTCTCTCTCTTTTTGCTCAGTCTTTTTCTCATGATCATACCGGCTTCTTTTTCTCGTCTAAAACTGAGAAAAAGTTATCTTCTGAGGTGAGTACCCTAAAGGCAGAGCTTGACCTCTGTCGGGCCGAGTTGGAGACCGAGCGTCAGACGCATCAGAAGGAGGAGAAGGCTCTCCATGCCCGGGTGGTTGAGGCAGAAAAGCAGAGGGATGTAGCTGCCCAGGAGGCCTTGAAAAATGTGGAGGCCATGAAGAAAGAGTGTACTGGTATTGCGAGTTCTTCTTCGTTTCTTTTTGTAATCAGATTTCCCTTTCTGCTGACTTCTTTTTTGGTGCTTGTTCTAGCTCTCCGAGTTGAAAAGCAGAAGCTCTCGGAGAGTGTTGAGGAAATGAAGATAACTGTTTGCAATAGTCACAACAGGGCTGAGGAGGTAATTTCTCATGCTGAAGAAGAACTCGCGCTTGCCAAGTTGATTAGGCATGGAGCTGACAGGGATCTTGTGCAGGTCTAAAAAACTGTTGAAGACTTGACTAGCAAGTTGGCGACGGCTACTGAGAACTAGAATGTTTTGTGGAAGTCTTTTCGGTCAGTAGCCAACCTTCTCCGGACTCCAGCAGATGATGGTCAATCTTGGGCTCAGTTTATTCCCCAAGTGTCGACCCATTTCTAGGAGTTCATGAAGAGGTGTGCCCATCTATGTACCAGGAATGTTCTTGCCCAGGTCCGGGTTCTTTCTCCGGAGTTTCCTTTGTCCAAGGTTGCTGATGAAGCCGAGAGTCAAGAGTATCTGGATGCTGTTGAGAAGTTGGAGCCTGAGGTCGAAGATTTAGCCAGGAAGATTGTAGATAATCTTAACATTGATATTTCTTCTCCTGATGACAATGCTTGATGTAATCGACCTTTGTATTCCAGCTTCTATAATAGAACACTATACTTGAAGATTGAATGGAGATTCTTTATTTTTTGTTGATATCTTCTTTGTCTGTATTTCTTTGTCTTGTAAACAACCCGGTTTTAGGTAAATCATTGTCTTGACAAACTTTCTTGATCTGTCGAGTGCTTTTCTGGCTTTCGTTTGTGCCTTGTAAACAACTCGGTATATGTAGGTTGATGTTTTGACATACTTCCTTGATTTATAGAGTGCTTGTCTGGCTTTCGTCTGTGACTTGTAAACAACTCGGTATAGACCGTTGTTCTTTTATGGCTTTCATTTGTGCCTTGTAAACAACTCGGTATATGTAGATTGATGTCTTGACAGACTTCCTTAATTTGTCGAGTGCTTGTCTGGCTTTCGTCTGTGACTTGTAAACAACTCGGTATAGATCGTTGTCTTGACAAACTTTATGTTCTTGTTAGTACTAAAAAGATTTAGGACATCTTCAGCTTCTTCTTTTCGGCTTAACTCGGAATGTGGTCAGCATCTGGTCCTTTCCCTGGTTGCAAAAACATCCTAGGATCGACAAGCCCTCGAGTACTTCATGGTTGAGTTCTGGAAGCCTCGTCTTGTTCCTTCATGTCCTGCCGAGTAGGTACAAGCGTCGTCTGAGCGCTTTCCTGAGTGTAGCCCCCGAGCCTCTTGCTATTTAGAACAAGGAGCTAGAGGGTCTTGTCTTGAAATTGCTCTGATTTATGCTCAGGCTTAGTTTCAGTCATTTTGCTTTTTGGTTCGGGTGTTAGCTTATTAGCTACCCTCATCGGCGGGCTCAAGCGTTTTTTGGCTCTTTTGCTCTCGGCCGGTATGCTCAGGCGTATTTTCAGCCATTTTGCTTTTTGGTTCGGGTGTTAGCTTATTAGCTACCCTCATCGGCGGGCTCAAGCATCTTTTCAGCTCTTTTGCTCTCGACCGGTATGCTCAGGCGTCTTTTCAGCCATTTTGCTTTTTGGTTTGGGTGTTAGCTTATTAGCTACCCTCATCGGCGGGCTCAAGCATCTTTTCAGCTTTTTTGCTCTTGGCTGGTATGCTCAGGTGTCTTTTTAGCCATTTTGCTTTTTGGTTCGGGTGTTAGCTTATTAGCTACCCTCATCGGTGGGCTCAAGCATTTTTTCAGCTCTTTTGCTCTCGGCCGGTATGCTCAGGCATCTTTTCAGCCATTTTGCTTTTTGGTTCGGTCTTGCCATCATACTTAGAGTGGTTGGACGGCTTGAACTTGTGAGGTAGTCGTATTGAAGCGAGTCTGTTCGTAAAACAGGGGAATCTATCGTGCGCCCCGGCTTCTTTGTATTCCAATTTGCCACCTCCTTCTAGCCAACTATCGTCTTGATGAGAGTAGTTCTGCGTGGCTGTCTGAATGGGTATTTTGCTTCTGATCTTTCTTGGTTGTTCGACTCGATAGTTTTGACTATGGTCCCTTCTACTTTCCCCGTTGTGACTTCCACTTGGTCCAAGTCTCTCGAAAGCGGATTTCCTTTTATTTTGATCTTCTTGCGCATGAGATGTCGATCTGGCAGGTAGTTTTGAATGGGTTCTTCTGTCGTGCGTCCTTAGGGCTGTTGATCGGAGGTAGTCCCGGAGTTGTTCCTGTTTTTCACTGGGATGTGAGATTGCTCTGAGTTCTTCTAGTGCTTCTCGGATCCTATCGTAGGGTGTATTTGCCGCGCGTCCTTCTTTGACTTCTTGTTCTGATTTTCTTCTATCATACTTAGCTAGATCTAACTCATATCTGATCCATGCTTCCTTGCGCTGCCTAGCACGACATTGGCATCCTTGTTTCAATTTGTTTTTTCTTTCTCTGGCTTGCTTTTGATTTTCGATCCCACCATCGTGCCCTTGGATAAAGGGTGATATGTTGGATTCAGATTCGTCTAATGACCTGATGTTGGGTGCTTCTAGGGGGGCCAATGGTGATCGAGGACGGCGAATCATGAATACTTCTCGTGCGTGAGTTGTTCTATCATCGGCGTTGGTTTTTGTGCTATCAGAGTTGTTGATAACTTTAGTAGAGGCTTCAAGGTCGCAGATCGAGTCTCCTTGGTAGGGTAGAGCTGTTGTCGTTGTTGTGTCAACTAGCTGGGTACTGCTATCTTTAGGAACAGAACCTGGCCAGTGGATGATGCAGTCTTGAGATGTTACGGTTAGTATGAGACCTTCCTAAGCTCCTGTTAGTGGTATTCCAAGTACTGGATTAAGAGATCTTTCAAGCTGTGCCTGATAAGACGTTGCCATGTTGCGAAGACCGAACGGAAAAGGACCCGTCTTCTTTAAAGTACTCTGAGTGTACTCCGAGTTGTATTCTTGATAGACCAAGGCCACATTCTTAAGCCCCATTGGAAAAGAACTCGGTTTCCCAGAAGAACTCGGGTAAGACTCCATTTCGGATGCGGAACCTGAGTTTGAATCGGATGCGCAAAGCCGTGAAATCTGAGTTGGATCGAACATCGCGAGCTACGCGAATCTTCCAGCAAGTTGATCTGTCGTAGTCGTCGAAATAGAATGGTCTTTATGGTGATCCGAATCTTCGAGGAGACGGCTTTGGAGCTTGCCATCGCTACCTGCCTCACAGATCCACGAACCGAAGATGAAAGTTGATCCTGTCGAGAAGATCATGTTGTCGAGGTCCATCGAGCTCTCGGATGCAAAGTCACCGAAATCCCCTACCTGGCGCGCCAGCTGTCGATGTTTGACCACCGATAGCCTACCACAGGGGTACCCAGGGCAGTATGTTCGGGCTTCAGCGTATGCGGAACTCAACGGTTAACGCAAGAGACAGTCGATTTATCCTGGTTCGAGTCCTCGATCTTTGATCGAGTAATAGCCCTACGTCTAGTCGGCGTTAGACTTTGCGTTGGATTGATTGTAAAGTGTCATGTCGTACAATTGTTCTCTAAACCCCCGATCCAAGGAGCCCTGCCCTCCTTTATATAGTTAGGAGGCCAGAATCCTAGTCGGTTTACAATGTAGAGTCCTAGTAGGATTACAGGGTAGTATTACTACTAGGATTACATGAGAAAAATCCTAGTTAGACTAGATCTTCTCTCTTCCTTGCGGGGTATCCTGTGGGTCCTGCATCGACAGGAGAGGAATCTAGAGCACCATAAAATAGCCCAATGCTCTAGCCCCATGATTCCATGTTGCTAAAAAGCACCTTTTAGTGTTTATTGCATATATTATTAGTCAAGTTACAAGATCATGGTCTTTAATTGAGCACTAGCATCATACTACCCAATGCATAATCACCCATGGTGTCAAGGTACAATATATCAAATATCTAGGATATCCTTATTGGCAACAAGGTAGACATATGCAATATGAATTAAGTGATTAAAGGTGAATAGGTAACAAGGATGGTCCCATGATATACTTGCCTTAAACTCAAATCATTCTTCTATTGAATTGTAACCTCCAAAGGACTTCTTCTGGATCACCAACTTCTTTTATATCACCAACGCAAAGCTCACCGACTGGACATGATCATAAAGCACCACACAAGCATCCACAACATGCATAACATACAAATAGGACTAAATTAGAATGGTACACCAATCAATAAAAAGGTTTGAAAACTAATCTATGTATTGCCACGAACACACAGACGCGAAAAACACGCTAATCAGAGCTACGATGCAAAAGAAACGTCTATCATAAGATTTACTTTATAAGATAAAAAGAAAACTATCGGCTTCATTTATTTTATATAAATCATGTATAAGATACTTCAGATAAATATCTGGATCAAACTAGGTCAAATTATATTTGATTTGGAAAACCAAAATAAAACTGATCTTATTTTACTTAGAAAAGATGAAAGTAGAAATTCTAAATTGTTTTTAATTGGAAATCTAATTGCATATAGACTGATCAAATTAACATTTTATTTGAAAGCACAAAACAGGCTCAACAATGTTATTGCCATGTAGATTACGTCGTTACGAATCTAACGCAATTTGAACGGGTCAATTTGGAGCTAAAACGAAGAAGTTATGGCCTACAGAAGATAGTGGCAAAACTATGAATAGATGAAAACGTATTTTGAATCTAAACTGAAAGAAAATACGCTTTTAAATAAAGA